>NC_136966.1:13498288-13544295 GCF_032717465.1 Coenobita brevimanus
GGCGCAGCCAGCATCCAGAAAGGCCAGATCTAAGTTTGGCACCATGAAACGCAGTGTCATCCGACGCAATTTTTGGTGGTAAAAGGACCTGCGTCAATCCTCCTTGACTGAAGGCGCTGTAAACAGATTTGGCTAAGTCGCCAAGTGAATGGGGCATTAAATCCTTTTTCCTCCTCCTGAAAAAATGATTTTTTTTTTTTTTTTTTTTTTTATATTGGCCCTTATTGCCAGCGGCTGTAGAATCATGACTACAGTAATTTTTAAACCTTCCTCTCAACTACCAGTCCCTCCCTCCAGTCTAAGGGCTATATTACAAGTGACACTGGAGATCTAGTAACATCTCCTTTGCGACTTATTCTGCACTTTTCACTTCCTTTATCTCTAGATTATATAAATGACGCAAATTATGTCGATATTATAGCACCATTCAATACGTAGCAGAAATCTCATGTGGTTGTATGCTAAATATATAAATCGCGGCGAAGAGTGCTTCCTAATCATTTTGCGGCTTATTTCGCGTAGTTCAGTGACAGATAAAAGAAGAGTACCATCGCCCCTTACAACATAACTGTATCACTAGCACCGTACTGTAGTGCTACTCCTACTGCTACGACTCAGCAATTAAGATAGAAAGACCGCAGTTTTAGACCAAGGTATAAATAAAGGCATGATACCGAAAATAAATCTGGAAACCAGACAGAATAATCAAGCCAGCCGGAAATAAATGCTTCGGTGAAAAAGTGAAAATTGAAGAAAGGAGCGGCGAAATTTAAATGTTTGGGGAAATAACAGAATGATAATACAAATAAATTGCCGAGACAAGAGCTGAGATGAAAATGTTGATGGAGAGGCTAAGGAAGTATTGTATCAGCGTCAGGTCAGCATAAAGACTCGTAAAATCTTTCTTGAGATGAGTCTGGCTTTCTCCTGGTTGGGGATCCATGAAGAGAGAAGACAACCATAATATTAATAACAATATTCATTTCAATACTGATCCAGACTCCCCTGAGGTATTGTGGGTCGGGTTAATATTGGGAACTAAAACTGGATGATGAGACCGAAAGAAAAAGGGAAAACGATTTCCTCCTACAACTAAGTAGGAAAGTAGGAAAGGGAGTGAGGGGAGACGCAATAATATAGGTGAAGATAGTAGCTCAAAAGAGGAAAGGGAGAAGGGAGATGGATGAAGGGATAGGAAAATGGGGGTGAGGGGAAGTGAGGAGGTGAGTGGGAGGGAAGGAAGGAGGGAAGTCAAAAATAAAGAGAGATAATAATGAGGGTGTGAAAGGAGCAAGGCAGTAGATCCCCGTTATAAACCAGTTCACCTCGGTGAAGGACATTTTAGTTTATTCATACTACCTCCTGACGGTTTCATTCAGCTTAGGGGCGACTTCTTTTGAACTATAGGGGTTTGAGATAGCAACTTTATTTACCCTTTTCACCATTAGAAATTTTACCATTATGCTGAATAAAACCGTCTGGAGGTAATGAGTAAAGTAATAGATAATACATGTAATTACACTAAAAGAGATATTTTGTCAGTATCATTGAAGGAGCCAGATAATAGCTTTAATATGTCGGATTATAATTGAATAAAAGCCAGTGGGAAAATGATGATGGCAATTCAGACCGAAGACACTCTCGTTATTTTCAGTCAGTGTTTCGTATAAAGGATGGAGTATTCAAAGTTATAGGGATTTTGGGCTATATTTTGATTGCCTATGGATTCGTAACTCCTTATCCTTGGCGATTTATTATAATTCTTACACCGAAATATTATTATGTATGGTATTTACAGTGTATTCTCTCCAAATATCAGACATAGTTTATATCAGTGACATGCAAGACTTTTATAATGAAGTGTGATCCAGCAGAATAAATATCTAGGGAAGCGTTGTTACGATACTGCTCATACCATTAGAATACATACACGTACCTCTGTCCTATTCATGCTGCCTTTCTCTCTCATTTCCCCAAACCGCTCTTACTCATTGTAGAGTCAGTTTTCTTTTGCCTTTTGCCTTTTTCTCCCCTTCCAGTTTTCCTTGCCACTTACCTCTCCTACCGTCTCTTTCTTAACATTTCACAGCAACCCTCATCTCTCTCTTTACCCCTTCCTTCCTTCCTTCCATTCTCCCCTTTCTTCTTTTCTCTCAAACTCTTTGGCTCTCCACCGTATCCTTTTCATTCCTTTCCGTCTCCTTTTAACCGGGTCCTTTGTTTCTGTTCTTATTATACTAATTAGATTTATATTACAAGACTTTACGAAAGAGCATCGATTTGTATTCAATATATTTAGGTTAGGCTTATTTTTAAAACGTTCATTTACGCATTTACCATGATACAACTGGTATTATACTAGTAACATATTGAATAGAAAATTGTACTTACTTTGCTCACTGATGTTTCCAGTTGCAGACTGAGGTCTTCTGTAACTGAAATGAGGTGTGCAAAATGTATATACATGGAAATGAGACAAATTTAAAATAAAAGATATTGTTTCGCTATTCCATCTAGTCTTCTTCATCTTCCATCCCCCAGTAAGCATCTACTTTCATTTCCATCCCACCTTTTCTCTCTTCTGTCCCACTTCCCGCCCTGCCATTTGTATTTCTTTTGCCCACGACATTTCCTACCCATAATGGTTCCCTCTTATTCACTTTTCAGCTTTTCTGTAATACCTAACTCTTTCCAGCCTGGTTTTACTCTCTACCTTCTTTTCTTCTGTTTTTCGTCCCTACCCTTTCCCACCTTCTTTCCTTTTGTCCTTTCTTCTCTATAGCTATCTTTCAAGGCCTCATCTTCCCCTTCCAATTGTTGTTGTTGTTGTGGCACCAGGCTCATCTGACGCGTGAACCTGACGGACTGCAAGCTTAACTTTCCCTTTTTCCTGTAGTTCACTATCTTCCTTTTCAGGGGTAAGGAAATAGCTAAGGGAAGTTTGTTGTTATTATTGGTGTTGGTGGTGGTGGTGGTGGTGGTGCTGGTGCTGCTGTTGTTGCTGTTCTTACTGTATAACCCTTGTCTGTCTGGCCGAGCAGACACAGGGTGGAATCCCCAACGACTTCGCTCCACCCAGGGTACACAGCGAAATCACGTGTAAGGACGTTTTATAACCAGGCAGTTGAGCCTCCCATCTACTGTATATAGGTGCCACAGTATAGTGTCCCCCTCCAGCACCCTTACCCTTCTTCAAGGACCAAACCACATAATGGCAGTAAACACCCACCCTTTCCTATCCATTTCTGAAAATGAAGCAGAGATATTTTTTATTTTATTTTGCGAAACACACACACACACACACACACACACACACTCACACACACACACACACACACACACACACACACACACACACACTCACACACACACACACACACACACACACACACACACATGAACTCGCCTTGAAAAAGGCGCGAGGTAAAAATTCGGAAAACTCTTCGAAATGTAGCCGCAGTGTTTATCAAACAGCCTATCCTCATCAAAAGATATACGGCCGCTGATATTCGGTCGTTCTCTGACCAAATCGTATCTAAAAGTAATACTCTTCACATATCCAAGTAGCTGCTATTTCCTTAATGGTTGATGAAAGCTCGTCCACAACGCTGAGAGAATTGAATAGGAATGGGTGGGAGGGAAAATCAGTAAAGATCTATTTATTCTCACCGTTGCTAATTCCAGACGGCTGTACCTCCGTTACGGGAGACTTTTGAACTTGACTGAATAGACACCGGATTCATCACCTTCTCCGCCACTTTGGGGAAATGAAAACTGTTTGAAGATAGGAATGAACGGTAGCATATTTAAGGCAATTCTGTGTATTCTCACACTATACAGTGTGCTCCATTTACAGTGACGGTCATGCATAATTTCGATTGTCAAGAGGTGATAGGAGAGTTTTCGATTGCGTAAAGCAACCAAGGATAGTACACTAGTCTTCTTCCCTTAAATGTATATACCACCGGTAGCCGAGCTCCGGATCCCACCATCTCGAGGGGAATAACATGACACTGACCATCTAGTTTTCCTTCATACAGGTTTAAAACGTTTCGTAACATGTTATTCTGATCTGCTTATTGAATTTAATCACTTATAACTTCTTAATGTTTGTCAGTGATGCAAACTATGCCGAAAGCAAGAAGATAATGATACTATTCACTACAATATGAAGGTGTAATATCCAACATAAACATCTCGATAAAGAAGTGCTACCAAGTCATCACTGCCAAAGAAATTTAAATTTTTATGTCTGCTTTCTTCCTGTCATCTGTTTAAACTCACACTCTGCTTGTATTACACGATGAATCATATCACTCAGACGATGTCAAGTAAATCGTACTTTATTTATAATTACCTGAGAGTATCACAAATAAAATACCTAAAATCAATCACGTCCTGAATGAGTTGCAGGATTATGCTTTAAACTGCCAAGGTTAAATATAACTGTCTCTTAGAAGAATGATTGACAGTTAATACTTATCACAATTTGAAAAGCTAATGCAGCCATGACAAACAGAAGTCAAGGTAATGTCTTGTAATGCGCAGTTCAGCGCAAAGAATGTGTCTTTAGCAAGAACATCATAAAACATTCTAAACTAAATCGATCACAGGATTTCTGATTTTTTTTTTTTTACTTTATGTGACCGTTAGTCAGGGTTGCCAAGTTTGGATGTCAACTTGTACACTTAATAGGTTACTGAAGAATTCATCTTAGCACTTTAGATCAAGGTGTTTTTGTAAATCTGAAAAAAAAAAAAAAAAAAATGGTAATTATGGAGAAAGCAAGAAGAGCGTATAAGTCAGTATCCAAAAGTGGTAAATAATATTTTATATTGTTGCGGCTGTCACCAGGACACTCATGTGTCTGTGCAAAAGAAAATGAGTTTTAACGAAAACTGAGAAGAAAAAGGGGAGGCGGGTTACCGGACACTTGATCCCGGTCTTCCAGAATCAGAGTTTAAGAGCCCGCCCCATCCCGATGTTTTCTGGGCAGTGATACGCCCAGTCCCGACATTTTTAGACCTTTTTTTTTTTTTTTTTGGCTCAAACATCAGCTTTTGGTGAGAAACATCGAAAATTCATAGAGAAATCGCTCACCTGAGGTTTAAAATACTCGATCCAGGTACGAGTACCTCCTTACCTTACAGGGTTTTCTATCAGGCTGGCTGCAAAGAAAACGAGTTCAATGGGAGGATAACTATTCTACACCACTCATAAACGGAATTTATTTATTTATTTGGTACGAACTTATATGTAGTACGAGAGTATATTGGTTTTCAAATGGTAATATAGGCATTATAAACAGTGATTCGCTCACTAAATCATCACCATTCCTGACCTTTTTTGCCACATTACCTGATCATCATTTCTGACTGTTTCTTCCTCTAATGTTTGCCCTCCACATTCTCATCAATTGGGGAATCACTTTGGCCCTGAATTTCGTACTCGTGGCATGACATGGCTTTACTGGCCAGGTCACTGATAAAAGGTGAATTGCTGAGAAAAGGTCATGCTGGGGAGGGAGGAGGTCAATGCTGGATAAGGCATTGTCCCTGCCTGGCATCTTGAAAAGCAAGGTGTCCTGTGTATACGTGCCCAAAATCACTCGCGAAAATTGAAAATTGTGCAAATTAGGGACCTTGCAATGTTGCCGCGTTAATTTACGTTTTCGGGATATGAGTGCACATCATGTGAGGACGTGAATTCACATCTCAGGGACGCGGCAGGTTAAGAGCCAGTACCAACCCTCTCCTCTTCCCTAAAATCTTTAGCACAGTGACGTTTACATAAAGTTAACAACAGACCGACTGTTTTACTTTATATAGGAGAGTCCCTTGAAATGAACCGGTTTATGAAAGCTACATGTAACATTTCCGGTTTCATAAGTCTACCTTCACCTGGACAAAAATGTCTGGTGAGAACAGGAATAAAAGAGATAAGATCTCTTTAGATGTTAGGGTCTAAGAATTTTCTAATAAAGGCAGTAAACACCCACCCTTTCCTATCCACATCTGAAATGAACCTGAAATATTTTTTGTGTTAAATTGCGAAACAACACTCACTCACACACGCACACACACACACACACACACACACACACACACACACACACACACACACACACACACACACACACACACACACACACACACACACACACAGCTCGCTGGCGCAGTGACAAAGTTCTAGCTTGCCATCTGGTAGACGGGAGTTCGCTCCTCGCTGAGGTTGTGAAAAGTTTCAATGACGAAGTGGGTGGTCACTGTCCCCCTATAGCAAGGGGACGGGTGTGTGCGTGTGTGAAGGTCACAGCCTTACCCTTAGATCAGAGTCAGCTCCCTTCAGGGAGGGTAAACGCTGATGATCACGACCATCAAGTGATCCTGACCGACCCGGTGAAATACACACACACACAGACACACACACAAACACAGTCAAACATCACTTCGACGTCCTAAAGGCGGGAGGTAAAAATTAATAAAACTCTACGAAATATACCCGCATCGTTTAACAAAAAGCCTCTCCACATCAAAAGATATATGCCGGCTGGTATTCTGTCTTTTTCTTATCAAATCCTATATAAAAGTAATGGTCGTCACATATCCAAATAGTTGCTATTTGCTGAAGGTTTTACAACGCATCGAGATTTGAATAGTAATGGGTGGGAGGGAAAATCAGAAAAGAATTTTTTATTGTACCGTCGCTATTTCCAGACGGCTGCACCTACGTTACGAGAGAATTTCTGAACTGGATTGATTAGACAAAACAGTCATGAAATTCTCCGCCTTTTGGGGGGAAATAAAATTGTTTGAAGACAGGAATGAACGGAGGCGTATTAAAGGGAATTCTGTGTAGTTTCACACTAGTGTGTTCCAGTAATAGTGACGGTCTTGCATAATTTCGATTGTCAAGAGGTGATAGGAGAGTTTTCGATTGCGTATAGACACCAAGGACAGTACACTAGTCTTCTTCTCTTAAATGTATTGCCCACCGGTAGCATAGCCCCAGACCTCACAATGTCGAGGGGAATAACATGACAAGGACAATCTAGTTTTGCTTTATTCAGGTTTAAATCATTTCATAACATGTTATCCTGAATTGTTTATTCAATTTAATCATTAATAACTTCGTAATGTTTCTCAGTGATGCAAACTATGCCGAAAGCAAGAAGATAATGATACCATTCACTACAATATGAAGGTGTAATATCCAACATAAACATCTCGATAAAGAAGTTCTACCAAGTCAACACTGCCAAAATAAGTTAAATTTTTATGTCTCCTTTCTTCCTGTCATTTGTTTAAACTCATACTCTACTTGTATTACACAATGAATCATAACACTCAGACGATGTCAAGTAAATCGTACGTTACTTATAATTAACTGAGAGTATCACGAGTAAAATACCTAAAATCGATCACGTCCTGAATGAGTTTCAGGATTATGCTTTAAATTGCAGGGTTAAATATAATTTAGTGTTAGAAAAATGATTCACAGTTAATACTTATCACAATTTGAAAAACTAATGCAGGCATGACAAAGAGAAGTCAAGGTAATGTCTTTTAATGCGCAGTTCAGTGTAAAGAATGTGTCTTTAGCAAGAACAACATAAAACATTCTAAACCTAATCGATCAAAGGATTTCTGGATTTTTTTTTACTTTATGTGACCGTTAGACAGGCTTGCTAAGTTTGGCGGTCACCTTGTACACTGAATAGATTACTGAAGACTGCATCTTAGCTCTTCAGATCTAGGAGTTTTTGTAAATCTGGAAAAAAAAAAAAACGTAATTATGGAGAAAGCAAGAACAGAGTATAAGTCAGTATCCAAAAGTGGTGAATAATATTTTATATTGTTGCGGCTGTCACCAGAACACTCATGTGTCTGTGCAAAGAAAAATGAGTTTTAACGAAAACTGAGAAGAAAAAAAGGGGAGGCGGGTTACTGGACACTTGATCCCGGTCTCCCAGAATCAGAGTTTAAGAGCCAGTACCAACCCTCTCTCCTCCCCTAAAATCTTTAGCACAGTGACGTTTACATAAAGTTAACAACAGACCGACTGTTTTACTTTATATAGGAGAGTCCCTTGAAATGAACCGGTTTATGAAAGCTACATGTAACATTTCCGGTTTCATAAGTCTACCTTCACCTGGACAAAAATGTCTGGTGACAACAGGAATAAAAGAGATAAGATCTCTTTAGATGTTAGGGTCTAAGAATTTTCTAATAAAGGCAGTAAACACCCACCCTTTCCTATCCACATCTGAAATGAACCTGAAATATTTTTTGTGTTAAATTGCGAAACAACACACACACACACACACACACACACACACACACACACACAGCTCGCTGGCGCAGTGACAAAGTTCTAGCTTGCCATCTGGTAGACGGGAGTTCGCTCCTCGCTGAGGTTGTGAAAAGTTTCAATGACGAAGTGGGTGGTCACTGTCCCCCTATAGCAAGGGGACGGGTGTGTGCGTGTGTGAAGGTCACAGCCTTACCCTTAGATCAGAGTCAGCTCCCTTCAGGGAGGGTAAACGCTGATGATCACGACCATCAAGTGATCCTGACCGACCCGGTGAAATACACACACACACACAGACACACACACAAACACAGTCAAACATCACCTCGACCTCCTAAAGGCGGGAGGTAAAAATTAATAAAACTCTACGAAATATACCCGCATCGTTTAACAAAAAGCCTCTCCACATCAAAAGATATATGCCGGCTGGTATTCTGTCTTTTTCTTATCAAATCCTATCTAAAAGTAATGGTCGTCACATATCCAAATAGTTGCTATTTGCTGAAGGTTTTACAACGCATCGAGATTTGAATAGTAATGGGTGGGAGGGAAAATCAGAAAAGAATTTTTTATTGTACCGTCGCTATTTCCAGACGGCTGCACCTACGTTACGAGAGAATTTCTGAACTGGATTGATTAGACAAAACAGTCATGAAATTCTCCGCCTTTTGGGGGGAAATAAAATTGTTTGAAGACAGGAATGAACGGAGGCGTATTAAAGGGAATTCTGTGTAGTTTCACACTAGTGTGTTCCAGTAATAGTGACGGTCTTGCATAATTTCGATTGTCAAGAGGTGACAGGAGAGTTTTCGATTGCGTAAAGACACCAAGGACAGTACACTAGTCTTCTTCTCTTAAATGTATTGCCCACCGGTAGCATAGCCCCAGACCTCACAATGTCGAGGGGAATAACATGACAAGGACAATCTAGTTTTGCTTTATTCAGGTTTAAATCATTTCATAACATGTTATCCTGAATTGTTTATTCAATTTAATCATTAATAACTTCGTAATGTTTCTCAGTGATGCAAACTATGCCGAAAGCAAGAAGATAATGATACCATTCACTACAATATGAAGGTGTAATATCCAACATAAACATCTCGATAAAGAAGTTCTACCAAGTCAACACTGCCAAAATAAGTTAAATTTTTATGTCTCCTTTCTTCCTGTCATTTGTTTAAACTCATACTCTACTTGTATTACACAATGAATCATAACACTCAGACGATGTCAAGTAAATCGTACGTTACTTATAATTAACCGACAGTATCACGAGTAAAATACCTAAAATCGATCACGTCCTGAATGAGTTTCAGGATTATGCTTTAAATTGCAGGGTTAAATATAATTTAGTTTTAGAAAAATGATTCACAGTTAATACTTATCACAATTTGAAAAACTAATGCAGGCATGACAAAGAGAAGTCAAGGTAATGTCTTTTAATGCGCAGTTCAGTGTAAAGAATGTGTCTTTAGCAAGAACAACAAAAAACATTCTAAACCTAATCGATCAAAGGATTTCTGGATTTTTTTTTTTTTACTTTATGTGACCGTTAGACAGGCTTCCTAAGTCTGGCGGTCACCTTGTACACTGAATAGATTACTGAAGACTGCATCTTAGCTCTTCAGATCTAGGAGTTTTTGTAAATCTGGAAAAAAAAAAAAAACGTAATTATGGAGAAAGCAAGAACAGAGTATAAGTCAGTATCCAAAAGTGGTGAATAATATTTTATATTGTTGCGGCTGTCACCAGAACACTCATGTGTCTGTGCAAAGAAAAATGAGTTTTAACGAAAACTGAGAAGAAAAAAAGGGGAGGCGGGTTACTGGACACTTGATCCCGGTCTCCCAGAATCAGAGTTTAAGAGCCAGTACCAACCCTCTCTCCTCCCCTAAAATCTTTAGCACAGTGACGTTTACATAAAGTTAACAACAGACCGACTGTTTTACTTTATATAGGAGAGTCCCTTGAAATGAACCGGTTTATGAAAGCTACATGTAACATTTCCGGTTTCATAAGTCTACCTTCACCTGGACAAAAATGTCTGGTGACAACAGGAATAAAAGAGATAAGATCTCTTTAGATGTTAGGGTCTAAGAATTTTCTAATAAAGGCAGTAAACACCCACCCTTTCCTATCCACATCTGAAATGAACCTGAAATATTTTTTGTGTTATATTGCGAAACAACACTCACTCACACACGCACACACACACACACACACACACACACACACACACACACACACACACACACACACACACACACACACACACACACAGCTCGCTGGCGCAGTGACAAAGTTCTAGCTTGCCATCTGGTAGACGGGAGTTCGCTCCTCGCTGAGGTTGTGAAAAGTTTCAATGACGAAGTGGGTGGTCACTGTCCCCCTATAGCAAGGGGACGGGTGTGTGCGTGTGTGAAGGTCAGAGCCTTACCCTTAGATCAGAGTCAGCTCCCTTCCGGGAGGGTAAACGCTGATGATCACGACCATCAAGTGATCCTGATCGACCCGGTGAAATACACACACACACACACACACACACACACAAATACAGTCAAACATCACCTCGACCTCCTAAAGGCGGGAGGTAAAAATTAATAAAACTCTACGAAATATACCCGCATCGTTTAACAAAAAGCCTCTCCACATCAAAAGATATATGCCGGCTGGTATTCTGTCATTTTCTTATCAAATCCTATCTAAAAGTAATGGTCGTCACATATCCAAATAGTTGCTATTTGCTGAAGGTTTTACAACGCATCGAGATTTGAATAGTAATGGGTGGGAGGGAAAATCAGAAAAGAATTTTTTTATTGTACCGTCGCTATTTCCAGACGGCTGCACCTACGTTACGGGAGAATTTCTGAACTGGATTGATTAGACAAAACAGTCATGAAATTCTCCGCCTTTTGGGGGGAAAGAAAATTGTTTGAAGACAGGAATGAACGGAGGCGTATTAAAGGGAATTCTGTGTATTTTCACACTAGTGTGTTCCAGTAATAGTGACGGTCTTGCATAATTTCGATTGTCAAGAGGTGACAGGAGAGTTTTCGATTGCGTAAAGACACCAAGGACAGTACACTAGTCTTCTTCTCTTAAATGTATTGCCCACCGGTAGCATAGCCCCAGACCTCACAATGTCGAGGGGAATAACATGACACGGACAATCTAGTTTTGCTTTATTCAGGTTTAAATCATTTCATAACATGTTATCCTGAATTTGTTTATTCAATTTAATCATTAATAACTTCGTAATGTTTCTCAGTGATGCAAACTATGCCGAAAGCAAGAAGATAATGATACCATTCACTACAATATGAAGGTGTAATATCCAACATAAACATCTCGATAAAGAAGTTCTACCAAGTCAACACTGCCAAAATAAGTTAAATTTTTATGTCTCCTTTCTTCCTGTCATTTGTTTAAACTCATACTCTACTTGTATTACACAATGAATCATAACACTCAGACGATGTCAAGTAAATCGTACGTTACTTATAATTAACTGAGAGTATCACGAGTAAAATACCTAAAATCGATCACGTCCTGAATGAGTTTCAGGATTATGCTTTAAATTGCAGGGTTAAATATAATTTAGTGTTAGAAAAATGATTCACAGTTAATACTTATCACAATTTGAAAAACTAATGCAGGCATGACAAAGAGAAGTCAAGGTAATGTCTTTTAATGCGCAGTTCAGTGTAAAGAATGTGTCTTTAGCAAGAACAACATAAAACATTCTAAACCTACTCGATCAAAGGATTTCTGGATTTTTTTTTTTTACTTTATGTGACCGTTAGACAGGCTTGCTAAGTTTGGCGGTCACCTTGTACACTGAATAGATTACTGAAGACTGCATCTTAGCTCTTCAGATCTAGGAGTTTTTGTAAATCTGGAAAAAAAAAAAAAAACGTAATTATGGAGAAAGCAAGAACAGAGTATAAGTCAGTATCCAAAAGTGGTGAATAATATTTTATATTGTTGCGGCTGTCACCAGAACACTCATGTGTCTGTGCAAAGAAAAATGAGTTTTAACGAAAACTGAGAAGAAAAAAAGGGGAGGCGGGTTACTGGACACTTGATCCCGGTCTCCCAGAATCAGAGTTTAAGAGCCAGTACCAACCCTCTCTCCTCCCCTAAAATCTTTAGCACAGTGACGTTTACATAAAGTTAACAACAGACCGACTGTTTTACTTTATATAGGAGAGTCCCTTGAAATGAACCGGTTTATGAAAGCTACATGTAACATTTCCGGTTTCATAAGTCTACCTTCACCTGGACAAAAATGTCTGGTGAGAACAGGAATAAAAGAGATAAGATCTCTTTAGATGTTAGGGTCTAAGAATTTTCTAATAAAGGCAGTAAACACCCACCCTTTCCTATCCACATCTGAAATGAACCAGAAATATTTTTTGTGTTATATTGCGAAACACACACACACACACACACACACACACACACACACACACACACACACACACACAGCTCGCTGGCGCAGTGATAAAGTTCTAGCTTGCCATCTGGTAGACGGGAGTTCGCTCCTCGCTGAGGTTGTGAAAAGTTTCAATGACGAAGTGGGTGGTCACTGTCCCCCTATAGCAAGGGGACGGGTGTGTGCGTGTGTGAAGGTCACAGCCTTACCCTTAGATCAGAGTCAGCTCCCTTCCGGGAGGGTAAACGCTGATGATCACGACCATCAAGTGATCCTGACCGACCCGGTGAAATACACACACACACAGACACACACACAAACACAGTCAAACATCACCTCGACCTCCTAAAGGCGGGAGGTAAAAATTAATAAAACTCTACGAAATATACCCGCATCGTTTAACAAAAAGCCTCTCCACATCAAAAGATATATGCCGGCTGGTATTCTGTCTTTTTCTTATCAAATCCTATCTAAAAGTAATGGTCGTCACATATCCAAATAGTTGCTATTTGCTGAAGGTTTTACAACGCATCGAGATTTGAATAGTAATGGGTGGGAGGGAATATCAGAAAAGAATTTTTTATTGTACCGTCGCTATTTCCAGACGGCTGCACCTACGTTACGGGAGAATTTCTGAACTGGATTGATTAGACAAAACAGTCATGAAATTCTCCGCCTTTTGGGGGGAAATAAAATTGTTTGAAGACAGGAATGAACGGAGGCGTATTAAAGGGAATTCTGTGTATTTTCACACTAGTGTGTTCCAGTAATAGTGACGGTCTTGCATAATTTCGATTGTCAAGAGGTGACAGGAGAGTTTTCGATTGCGTAAAGACACCAAGGACAGTACACTAGTCTTCTTCTCTTAAATGTATTGCCCACCGGTAGCATAGCCCCAGACCTCACAATGTCGAGGGGAATAACATGACACGGACAATCTAGGTTGCTTTACTCAGGTTTAAATCATTTCATAACATGTTATCCTGATTTGTTTATTCAATTTAATCATTAATAACTTCGTAATGTTTCTCAGTGATGCAAACTATGCCGAAAGCAAGAAGATAATGATACCATTCACTACAATATGAAGGTGTAATATCCAACATAAACATCTCGATAAAGAAGTTCTACCAAGTCAACACTGCCAAAATAAGTTAAATTTTTATGTCTCCTTTCTTCCTGTCATTTGTTTAAACTCATACTCTACTTGTATTACACAATGAATCATAACACTCAGACGATGTCAAGTAAATCGTACGTTACTTATAATTAACTGAGAGTATCACGAGTAAAATACCTAAAATCGATCACGTCCTGAATGAGTTTCAGGATTATGCTTTAAATTGCAGGGTTAAATATAATTTAGTGTTAGAAAAATGATTCACAGTTAATACTTATCACAATTTGAAAAACTAATGCAGGCATGACAAAGAGAAGTCAAGGTAATGTCTTTTAATGCGCAGTTCAGTGTAAAGAATGTGTCTTTAGCAAGAACAACATAAAACATTCTAAACCTAATCGATCAAAGGATTTCTGGATTTTTTTTTTACTTTATGTGACCGTTAGACAGGCTTGCTAAGTTTGGCGGTCACCTTGTACACTGAATAGATTACTGAAGACTGCATCTTAGCTCTTCAGATCTAGGAGTTTTTGTAAATCTGGAAAAAAAAAAAAAAAAACGTAATTATGGAGAAAGCAAGAACAGAGTATAAGTCAGTATCCAAAAGTGGTGAATAATATTTTATATTGTTGCGGCTGTCACCAGAACACTCATGTGTCTGTGCAAAGAAAAATGAGTTTTAACGAAAACTGAGAAGAATAAAAGGGGAGGCGGGTTACTGGACACTTGATCCCGGTCTCCCAGAATCAGAGTTTAAGAGCCAGTACCAACCCTCTCTCCTCCCCTAAAATCTTTAGCACAGTGACGTTTACATAAAGTTAACAACAGACCGACTGTTTTACTTTATATAGGAGAGTCCCTTGAAATGAACCGGTTTATGAAAGCTACATGTAACATTTCCGGTTTCATAAGTCTACCTTCACCTGGACAAAAATGTCTGGTGAGAACAGGAATAAAAGAGATAAGATCTCTTTAGATGTTAGGGTCTAAGAATTTTCTAATAAAGGCAGTAAACACCCACCCTTTCCTATCCACATCTGAAATGAACCTGAAATATTTTTTGTGTTAAATTGCGAAACAACACACACACACACACACACACACACACACACACACACACACACACACACACACACACACACAGCTCGCTGGCGCAGTGACAAAGTTCTAGCTTGCCATCTGGTAGACGGGAGTTCGCTCCTCGCTGAGGTTGTGAAAAGTTTCAATGACGAAGTGGGTGGTCACTGTCCCCCTATAGCAAGGGGACGGGTGTGTGCGTGTGTGAAGGTCACAGCCTTACCCTTAGATCAGAGTCAGCTCCCTTCAGGGAGGGTAAACGCTGATGATCACGACCATCAAGTGATCCTGACCGACCCGGTGAAATATACACACACACAGACACACACACAAACACAGTCAAACATCACCTCGACGTCCTAAAGGCGGGAGGTAAAAATTAATAAAACTCTACGAAATATACCCGCATTGTTTAACAAAAAACCTCTCCACATCAAAAGATTTATGCCGGCTGGTATTCTGTCTTTTTCTTATCAAATCCTATTTAAAAGTAATGGTCGTCACATATCCAAATAGTTGCTATTTGCTGAAGGTTTTACAACGCATCGAGATTTGAATAGTAATGGGTGGGAGGGAAAATCAGAAAAGAATTTTTTATTGTACCGTCGCTATTTCCAGACGGCTGCACCTACGTTACGAGAGAATTTCTGAACTGGATTGATTAGACAAAACAGTCATGAAATTCTCCGCCTTTTGGGGGGAAATAAAATTGTTTGAAGACAGGAATGAACGGAGGCGTATTAAAGGGAATTCTGTGTATTTTCACACTAGTGTGTTCCAGTAATAGTGACGGTCTTGCATAATTTCGATTGTCAAGAGGTGACAGGAGAGTTTTCGATTGCGTAAAGACACCAAGGACAGTACACTAGTCTTCTTCTCTTAAATGTATTGCCCACCGGTAGCATAGCCCCAGACCTCACAATGTCGAGGGGAATAACATGACACGGACAATCTAGGTTGCTTTACTCAGGTTTAAATCATTTCATAACATGTTATCCTGATTTGTTTATTCAATTTAATCATTAATAACTTCGTAATGTTTCTCAGTGATGCAAACTATGCCGAAAGCAAGAAGATAATGATACCATTCACTACAATATGAAGGTGTAATATCCAACATAAACATCTCGATAAAGAAGTTCTACCAAGTCAACACTGCCAAAATAAGTTAAATTTTTATGTCTCCTTTCTTCCTGTCATTTGTTTAAACTCATACTCTACTTGTATTACACAATGAATCATAACACTCAGACGATGTCAAGTAAATCGTACGTTACTTATAATTAACTGAGAGTATCACGAGTAAAATACCTAAAATCGATCACGTCCTGAATGAGTTTCAGGATTATGCTTTAAATTGCAGGGTTAAATATAATTTAGTGTTAGAAAAATGATTCACAGTTAATACTTATCACAATTTGAAAAACTAATGCAGGCATGACAAAGAGAAGTCAAGGTAATGTCTTTTAATGCGCAGTTCAGTGTAAAGAATGTGTCTTTAGCAAGAACAACATAAAACATTCTAAACCTAATCGATCAAAGGATTTCTGGATTTTTTTTTTTTTACTTTATGTGACCGTTAGACAGGCTTGCTAAGTTTGGCGGTCACCTTGTACACTGAATAGATTACTGAAGACTGCATCTTAGCTCTTCAGATCTAGGAGTTTTTGTAAATCTGAAAAAAAAATATATATATGGAGAAAGCAAGAACAGAGTATAAGTCAGTATCCAAAAGTGGTGAATAATATTTTATATTGTTGCGGCTGTCACCAGAACACTCATGTGTCTGTGCAAAGAAAAATGAGTTTTAACGAAAACTGAGAAGAAAAAAAGGGGAGGCGGGTTACTGGACACTTGATCCCGGTCTCCCAGAATCAGAGTTTAAGAGCCAGTACCAACCCTCTCTCCTCCCCTAAAATCTTTAGCACAGTGACGTTTACATAAAGTTAACAACAGACCGACTGTTTTACTTTATATAGGAGAGTCCCTTGAAATGAACCGGTTTATGAAAGCTACATGTAACATTTCCGGTTTCATAAGTCTACCTTCACCTGGACAAAAATGTCTGGTGAGAACAGGAATAAAAGAGATAAGATCTCTTTAGATGTTAGGGTCTAAGAATTTTCTAATAAAGGCAGTAAACACCCACCCTTTCCTATCCACATCTGAAATGAACCTGAAATATTTTTTGTGTTAAATTGCGAAACAACACTCACTCACACACACACACACACACACACACACACACACACACACACACACACACACACACACACACACAGCTCGCTGGCGCAGTGATAAAGTTCTAGCTTGCCATCTGGTAGACGGGAGTTCGCTCCTCGCTGAGGTTGTGAAAAGTTTCAATGACGAAGTGGGTGGTCACTGTCCCCCTATAGCAAGGGGACGGGTGTGTGCGTGTGTGAAGGTCACAGCCTTACCCTTAGATCAGAGTCAGCTCCCTTCCGGGAGGGTAAACGCTGATGATCACGACCATCAAGTGATCCTGACCGACCCGGTGAAATACACACACACACACACACACACAAACACAGTCAAACATCACCTCGACCTCCTAAAGGCGGGAGGTAAAAATTAATAAAACTCTACGAAATATACCCGCATCGTTTAACAAAAAGCCTCTCCACATCAAAAGATATATGCCGGCTGGTATTCTGTCTTTTTCTTATCAAATCCTATCTAAAAGTAATGGTCGTCACATATCCAAATAGTTGCTATTTGCTGAAGGTTTTACAACGCATCGAGATTTGAATAGTAATGGGTGGGAGGGAAAATCAGAAAAGAATTTTTTATTGTACCGTCGCTATTTCCAGACGGCTGCACCTACGTTACGGGAGAATTTCTGAACTGGATTGATTAGACAAAACAGTCATGAAATTCTCCGCCTTTTGGGGGGAAAGAAAATTGTTTGAAGACAGGAATGAACGGAGGCGTATTAAAGGGAATTCTGTGTATTTTCACACTAGTGTGTTCCAGTAATAGTGACGGTCTTGCATAATTTCGATTGTCAAGAGGTGACAGGAGAGTTTTCGATTGCGTAAAGACACCAAGGACAGTACACTAGTCTTCTTCTCTTAAATGTATTGCCCACCGGTAGCATAGCCCCAGACCTCACAATGTCGAGGGGAATAACATGACACGGACAATCTAGTTTTGCTTTATTCAGGTTTAAATCATTTCATAACATGTTATCCTGAATTTGTTTATTCAATTTAATCATTAATAACTTCGTAATGTTTCTCAGTGATGCAAACTATGCCGAAAGCAAGAAGATAATGATACCATTCACTACAATATGAAGGTGTAATATCCAACATAAACATCTCGATAAAGAAGTTCTACCAAGTCAACACTGCCAAAATAAGTTAAATTTTTATGTCTCCTTTCTTCCTGTCATTTGTTTAAACTCATACTCTACTTGTATTACACAATGAATCATAACACTCAGACGATGTCAAGTAAATCGTACGTTACTTATAATTAACTGAGAGTATCACGAGTAAAATACCTAAAATCGATCACGTCCTGAATGAGTTTCAGGATTATGCTTTAAATTGCAGGGTTAAATATAATTTAGTGTTAGAAAAATGATTCACAGTTAATACTTATCACAATTTGAAAAACTAATGCAGGCATGACAAAGAGAAGTCAAGGTAATGTCTTTTAATGCGCAGTTCAGTGTAAAGAATGTGTCTTTAGCAAGAACAACATAAAACATTCTAAACCTAATCGATCAAAGGATTTCTGGATTTTTTTTTTTACTTTATGTGACCGTTAGACAGGCTTGCTAAGTTTGGCGGTCACCTTGTACACTGAATAGATTACTGAAGACTGCATCTTAGCTCTTCAGATCTAGGAGTTTTTGTAAATCTGGAAAAAAAAAAAAAAACGTAATTATGGAGAAAGCAAGAACAGAGTATAAGTCAGTATCCAAAAGTGGTGAATAATATTTTATATTGTTGCGGCTGTCACCAGAACACTCATGTGTCTGTGCAAAGAAAAATGAGTTTTAACGAAAACTGAGAAGAAAAAAAGGGGAGGCGGGTTACTGGACACTTGATCCCGGTCTCCCAGAATCAGAGTTTAAGAGCCAGTACCAACCCTCTCTCCTCCCCTAAAATCTTTAGCACAGTGACGTTTACATAAAGTTAACAACAGACCGACTGTTTTACTTTATATAGGAGAGTCCCTTGAAATGAACCGGTTTATGAAAGCTACATGTAACATTTCCGGTTTCATAAGTCTACCTTCACCTGGACAAAAATGTCTGGTGAGAACAGGAATAAAAGAGATAAGATCTCTTTAGATGTTAGGGTCTAAGAATTTTCTAATAAAGGCAGTAAACACCCACCCTTTCCTATCCACATCTGAAATGAACCAGAAATATTTTTTGTGTTATATTGCGAAACAACACTCACTCACACACACACACACACACACACACACACACACACACACACACACACACACACACACACACACACACACAGCTCGCTGGCGCAGTGATAAAGTTCTAGCTTGCCATCTGGTAGACGGGAGTTCGCTCCTCGCTGAGGTTGTGAAAAGTTTCAATGACGAAGTGGGTGGTCACTGTCCCCCTATAGCAAGGGGACGGGTGTGTGCGTGTGTGAAGGTCACAGCCTTACCCTTAGATCAGAGTCAGCTCCCTTCCGGGAGGGTAAACGCTGATGATCACGACCATCAAGTGATCCTGACCGACCCGGTGAAATACACACACACACAGACACACACACAAACACAGTCAAACATCACCTCGACCTCCTAAAGGCGGGAGGTAAAAATTAATAAAACTCTACGAAATATACCCGCATCGTTTAACAAAAAGCCTCTCCACATCAAAAGATATATGCCGGCTGGTATTCTGTCTTTTTCTTATCAAATCCTATCTAAAAGTAATGGTCGTCACATATCCAAATAGTTGCTATTTGCTGAAGGTTTTACAACGCATCGAGATTTGAATAGTAATGGGTGGGAGGGAAAATCAGAAAAGAATTTTTTATTGTACCGTCGCTATTTCCAGACGGCTGCACCTACGTTACGGGAGAATTTCTGAACTGGATTGATTAGACAAAACAGTCATGAAATTCTCCGCCTTTTGGGGGGAAATAAAATTGTTTGAAGACAGGAATGAACGGAGGCGTATTAAAGGGAATTCTGTGTATTTTCACACTAGTGTGTTCCAGTAATAGTGACGGTCTTGCATAATTTCGATTGTCAAGAGGTGACAGGAGAGTTTTCGATTGCGTAAAGACACCAAGGACAGTACACTAGTCTTCTTCTTTTAAATGTATTGCCCACCGGTAGCATAGCCCCAGACCTCACAATGTCGAGGGGAATAACATGACACGGACAATCTAGTTTTGCTTTACTCAGGTTTAAATCATTTCATAACATGTTATCCTGATTTGTTTATTCAATTTAATCATTAATAACTTCGTAATGTTTCTCAGTGATGCAAACTATGCCGAAAGCAAGAAGATAATGATACCATTCACTACAATATGAAGGTGTAATATCCAACATAAACACCTCGATAAAGAAGTTCTACCAAGTCAACACTGCCAAAATAAGTTAAATTTTTATGTCTCCTTTCTTCCTGTCATTTGTTTAAACTCATACTCTACTTGTATTACACAATGAATCATAACACTCAGACGATGTCAAGTAAATCGTACGTTACTTATAATTAACTGAGAGTATCACGAGTAAAATACCTAAAATCGATCACGTCCTGAATGAGTTTCAGGATTATGCTTTAAATTGCAGGGTTAAATATAATTTAGTGTTAGAAAAATGATTCACAGTTAATACTTATCACAATTTGAAAAACTAATGCAGGCATGACAAAGAGAAGTCAAGGTAATGTCTTTTAATGCGCAGTTCAGTGTAAAGAATGTGTCTTTAGCAAGAACAACATAAAACATTCTAAACCTAATCGATCAAAGGATTTCTGGATTTTTTTTTTACTTTATGTGACCGTTAGACAGGCTTGCTAAGTTTGGCGGTCACCTTGTACACTGAATAGATTACTGAAGACTGCATCTTAGCTCTTCAGATCTAGGAGTTTTTGTAAATCTGGAAAAAAAAAAAACGTAATTATGGAGAAAGCAAGAACAGAGTATAAGTCAGTATCCAAAAGTGGTGAATAATATTTTATATTGTTGCGGCTGTCACCAGAACACTCATGTG
This sequence comes from Coenobita brevimanus, assembly GCF_032717465.1. NCBI lineage: Eukaryota > Metazoa > Arthropoda > Malacostraca > Decapoda > Coenobitidae > Coenobita > Coenobita brevimanus. Next base: position 13,519,462 of record NC_136966.1, read on the forward strand.
TCTGTGCAAAGAAAAATGAGTTTTAACGAAAACTGAGAAGAAAAAAAGGGGAGGCGGGTTACTGGACACTTGATCCCGGTCTCCCAGAATCAGAGTTTAAGAGCCAGTACCAACCCTCTCTCCTCCCCTAAAATCTTTAGCACAGTGACGTTTACATAAAGTTAACAACAGACCGACTGTTTTACTTTATATAGGAGAGTCCCTTGAAATGAACCGGTTTATGAAAGCTACATGTAACATTTCCGGTTTCATAAGTCTACCTTCACCTGGACAAAAATGTCTGGTGAGAACAGGAATAAAAGAGATAAGATCTCTTTAGATGTTAGGGTCTAAGAATTTTCTAATAAAGGCAGTAAACACCCACCCTTTCCTATCCACATCTGAAATGAACCAGAAATATTTTTTGTGTTATATTGCGAAACAACACTCACTCACACACACACACACACACACACACACACACACACACACACACACACACACACACACACACACACACACACAGCTCGCTGGCGCAGTGACAAAGTTCTAGCTTGCCATCTGGTAGACGGGAGTTCGCTCCTCGCTGAGGTTGTGAAAAGTTTCAATGACGAAGTGGGTGGTCACTGTCCCCCTATAGCAAGGGGACGGGTGTGTGCGTGTGTGAAGGTCACAGCCTTACCCTTAGATCAGAGTCAGCTCCCTTCAGGGAGGGTAAACGCTGATGATCACGACCATCAAGTGATCCTGACCGACCCGGTGAAATATACACACACACAGACACACACACAAACACAGTCAAACATCACCTCGACGTCCTAAAGGCGGGAGGTAAAAATTAATAAAACTCTACGAAATATACCCGCATTGTTTAACAAAAAACCTCTCCACATCAAAAGATTTATGCCGGCTGGTATTCTGTCTTTTTCTTATCAAATCCTATTTAAAAGTAATGGTCGTCACATATCCAAATAGTTGCTATTTGCTGAAGGTTTTACAACGCATCGAGATTTGAATAGTAATGGGTGGGAGGGAAAATCAGAAAAGAATTTTTTATTGTACCGTCGCTATTTCCAGACGGCTGCACCTACGTTACGGGAGAATTTCTGAACTGGATTGATTAGACAAAACAGTCATGAAATTCTCCGCCTTTTGGGGGGAAAGAAAATTGTTTGAAGACAGGAATGAACGGAGGCGTATTAAAGGGAATTCTGTGTATTTTCACACTAGTGTGTTCCAGTAATAGTGACGGTCTTGCATAATTTCGATTGTCAAGAGGTGACAGGAGAGTTTTCGATTGCGTAAAGACACCAAGGACAGTACACTAGTCTTCTTCTCTTAAATGTATTGCCCACCGGTAGCATAGCCCCAGACCTCACAATGTCGAGGGGAATAACATGACACGGACAATCTAGTTTTGCTTTATTCAGGTTTAAATCATTTCATAACATGTTATCCTGAATTGTTTATTCAATTTAATCATTAATAACTTCGTAATGTTTCTCAGTGATGCAAACTATGCCGAAAGCAAGAAGATAATGATACCATTCACTACAATATGAAGGTGTAATATCCAACATAAACATCTCGATAAAGAAGTTCTACCAAGTCAACACTGCCAAAATAAGTTAAATTTTTATGTCTCCTTTCTTCCTGTCATTTGTTTAAACTCATACTCTACTTGTATTACACAATGAATCATAACACTCAGACGATGTCAAGTAAATCGTACGTTACTTATAATTAACTGAGAGTATCACGAGTAAAATACCTAAAATCGATCACGTCCTGAATGAGTTTCAGGATTATGCTTTAAATTGCAGGGTTAAATATAATTTAGTGTTAGAAAAATGATTCACAGTTAATACTTATCACAATTTGAAAAACTAATGCAGGCATGACAAAGAGAAGTCAAGGTAATGTCTTTTAATGCGCAGTTCAGTGTAAAGAATGTGTCTTTAGCAAGAACAACATAAAACATTCTAAACCTAATCGATCAAAGGATTTCTGGATTTTTTTCTTTACTTTATGTGACCGTTAGACAGGCTTGCTAAGTTTGGCGGTCACCTTGTACACTGAATAGATTACTGAAGACTGCATCTTAGCTCTTCAGATCTAGGAGTTTTTGTAAATCTGGAAAAAAAAAAAAAAAAAACGTAATTATGGAGAAAGCAAGAACAGAGTATAAGTCAGTATCCAAAAGTGGTGAATAATATTTTATATTGTTGCGGCTGTCACCAGAACACTCATGTGTCTGTGCAAAGAAAAATGAGTTTTAACGAAAACTGAGAAGAAAAAAAGGGGAGGCGGGTTACTGGACACTTGATCCCGGTCTCCCAGAATCAGAGTTTAAGAGCCAGTACCAACCCTCTCTCCTCCCCTAAAATCTTTAGCACAGTGACGTTTACATAAAGTTAACAACAGACCGACTGTTTTACTTTATATAGGAGAGTCCCTTGAAATGAACCGGTTTATGAAAGCTACATGTAACATTTCCGGTTTCATAAGTCTACCTTCACCTGGACAAAAATGTCTGGTGAGAACAGGAATAAAAGAGATAAGATCTCTTTAGATGTTAGGGTCTAAGAATTTTCTAATAAAGGCAGTAAACACCCACCCTTTCCTATCCACATCTGAAATGAACCAGAAATATTTTTTGTGTTATATTGCGAAACAACACTCACTCACACACGCACACACACACACACACACACACACACACACACACACACACACACACACACACACACACAGCTCGCTGGCGCAGTGATAAAGTTCTAGCTTGCCATCTGGTAGACGGGAGTTCGCTCCTCGCTGAGGTTGTGAAAAGTTTCAATGACGAAGTGGGTGGTCACTGTCCCCCTATAGCAAGGGGACGGGTGTGTGCGTGTGTGAAGGTCACAGCCTTACCCTTAGATCAGAGTCAGCTCCCTTCCGGGAGGGTAAACGCTGATGATCACGACCATCAAGTGATCCTGACCGACCCGGTGAAATACACACACACACAGACACACACACAAACACAGTCAAACATCACCTCGACCTCCTAAAGGCGGGAGGTAAAAATTAATAAAACTCTACGAAATATACCCGCATCGTTTAACAAAAAGCCTCTCCACATCAAAAGATATATGCCGGCTGGTATTCTGTCTTTTTCTTATCAAATCCTATCTAAAAGTAATGGTCGTCACATATCCAAATAGTTGCTATTTGCTGAAGGTTTTACAACGCATCGAGATTTGAATAGTAATGGGTGGGAGGGAAAATCAGAAAAGAATTTTTTATTGTACCGTCGCTATTTCCAGACGGCTGCACCTACGTTACGGGAGAATTTCTGAACTGGATTGATTAGACAAAACAGTCATGAAATTCTCCGCCTTTTGGGGGGAAATAAAATTGTTTGAAGACAGGAATGAACGGAGGCGTATTAAAGGGAATTCTGTGTATTTTCACACTAGTGTGTTCCAGTAATAGTGACGGTCTTGCATAATTTCGATTGTCAAGAGGTGACAGGAGAGTTTTCGATTGCGTAAAGACACCAAGGACAGTACACTAGTCTTCTTCTCTTAAATGTATTGCCCACCGGTAGCATAGCCCCAGACCTCACAATGTCGAGGGGAATAACATGACACGGACAATCTAGGTTGCTTTACTCAGGTTTAAATCATTTCATAACATGTTATCCTGATTTGTTTATTCAATTTAATCATTAATAACTTCGTAATGTTTCTCAGTGATGCAAACTATGCCGAAAGCAAGAAGATAATGATACCATTCACTACAATATGAAGGTGTAATATCCAACATAAACACCTCGATAAAGAAGTTCTACCAAGTCAACACTGCCAAAATAAGTTAAATTTTTATGTCTCCTTTCTTCCTGTCATTTGTTTAAACTCATACTCTACTTGTATTACACAATGAATCATAACACTCAGACGATGTCAAGTAAATCGTACGTTACTTATAATTAACTGAGAGTATCACGAGTAAAATACCTAAAATCGATCACGTCCTGAATGAGTTTCAGGATTATGCTTTAAATTGCAGGGTTAAATATAATTTAGTGTTAGAAAAATGATTCACAGTTAATACTTATCACAATTTGAAAAACTAATGCAGGCATGACAAAGAGAAGTCAAGGTAATGTCTTTTAATGCGCAGTTCAGTGTAAAGAATGTGTCTTTAGCAAGAACAACAAAAAACATTCTAAACCTAATCGATCAAAGGATTTCTGGATTTTTTTTTTTTTACTTTATGTGACCGTTAGACAGGCTTCCTAAGTCTGGCGGTCACCTTGTACACTGAATAGATTACTGAAGACTGCATCTTAGCTCTTCAGATCTAGGAGTTTTTGTAAATCTGGAAAAAAAAAAAAAAAAAACGTAATTATGGAGAAAGCAAGAACAGAGTATAAGTCAGTATCCAAAAGTGGTGAATAATATTTTATATTGTTGCGGCTGTCACCAGAACACTCATGTGTCTGTGCAAAGAAAAATGAGTTTTAACGAAAACTGAGAAGAAAAAAAGGGGAGGCGGGTTACTGGACACTTGATCCCGGTCTCCCAGAATCAGAGTTTAAGAGCCAGTACCAACCCTCTCTCCTCCCCTAAAATCTTTAGCACAGTGACGTTTACATAAAGTTAACAACAGACCGACTGTTTTACTTTATATAGGAGAGTCCCTTGAAATGAACCGGTTTATGAAAGCTACATGTAACATTTCCGGTTTCATAAGTCTACCTTCACCTGGACAAAAATGTCTGGTGAGAACAGGAATAAAAGAGATAAGATCTCTTTAGATGTTAGGGTCTAAGAATTTTCTAATAAAGGCAGTAAACACCCACCCTTTCCTATCCACATCTGAAATGAACCAGAAATATTTTTTGTGTTATATTGCGAAACAACACTCACTCACACACACACACACACACACACACACACACACACACACACACACACACACACACAGCTCGCTGGCGCAGTGATAAAGTTCTAGCTTGCCATCTGGTAGACGGGAGTTCGCTCCTCGCTGAGGTTGTGAAAAGTTTCAATGACGAAGTGGGTGGTCACTGTCCCCCTATAGCAAGGGGACGGGTGTGTGCGTGTGTGAAGGTCACAGCCTTACCCTTAGATCAGAGTCAGCTCCCTTCCGGGAGGGTAAACGCTGATGATCACGACCATCAAGTGATCCTGACCGACCCGGTGAAATACACACACACACAGACACACACACAAACACAGTCAAACATCACCTCGACCTCCTAAAGGCGGGAGGTAAAAATTAATAAAACTCTACGAAATATACCCGCATCGTTTAACAAAAAGCCTCTCCACATCAAAAGATATATGCCGGCTGGTATTCTGTCTTTTTCTTATCAAATCCTATCTAAAAGTAATGGTCGTCACATATCCAAATAGTTGCTATTTGCTGAAGGTTTTACAACGCATCGAGATTTGAATAGTAATGGGTGGGAGGGAAAATCAGAAAAGAATTTTTTATTGTACCGTCGCTATTTCCAGACGGCTGCACCTACGTTACGGGAGAATTTCTGAACTGGATTGATTAGACAAAACAGTCATGAAATTCTCCGCCTTTTGGGGGGAAATAAAATTGTTTGAAGACAGGAATGAACGGAGGCGTATTAAAGGGAATTCTGTGTATTTTCACACTAGTGTGTTCCAGTAATAGTGACGGTCTTGCATAATTTCGATTGTCAAGAGGTGACAGGAGAGTTTTCGATTGCGTTAAGACACCAAGGACAGTACACTAGTCTTCTTCTTTTAAATGTATTGCCCACCGGTAGCATAGCCCCAGACCTCACAATGTCGAGGGGAATAACATGACACGGACAATCTAGTTTTGCTTTACTCAGGTTTAAATCATTTCATAACATGTTATCCTGATTTGTTTATTCAATTTAATCATTAATAACTTCGTAATGTTTCTCAGTGATGCAAACTATGCCGAAAGCAAGAAGATAATGATACCATTCACTACAATATGAAGGTGTAATATCCAACATAAACACCTCGATAAAGAAGTTCTACCAAGTCAACACTGCCAAAATAAGTTAAATTTTTATGTCTCCTTTCTTCCTGTCATTTGTTTAAACTCATACTCTACTTGTATTACACAATGAATCATAACACTCAGACGATGTCAAGTGAATAGTACGTTACTTATAATTAACTGAGAGTATCACGAGTAAAATACCTAAAATAGATCACGTCCTGAATGAGTTTCAGGATTATGCTTTAAATTGCAGGGTTAAATATAATTTAGTGTTAGAAAAATGATTCACAGTTAATACTTATCACAATTTGAAAAACTAATGCAGGCATGACAAAGAGAAGTCAAGGTAATGTCTTTTAATGCGCAGTTCAGTGTAAAGAATGTGTCTTTACCAAGAACAACATAAAACATTCTAAACCTAATCGATCAATGGATTTCTGGATTTTTTTTTTTTACTTTATGTGACCGTTAGACAGGCTTGCTAAGTTTGGCGGTCACCTTGTACACTGAATACATTACTGAAGACTGCATCTTAGCTCTTCAGATCTAGGAGTTTTTGTAAATCTGGAAAAAAAAAATAACGTAATTATGGAGAAAGCATGAACAGAGTATAAGTCAGTATCCAAAAGTGGTGAATAATATTTTATATTGTTGCGGCTGTCACCAGAACACTCATGTGTCTGTGCAAAGAAAAATGAGTTTTAACGAAAACTGAGAAGAAAAAAAGGGGAGGCGGGTTACTGGACACTTGATCCCGGTCTCCCAGAATCAGAGTTTAAGAGCCAGTACCAACCCTCTCTCCTCCCCTAAAATCTTTAGCACAGTGACGTTTACATAAAGTTAACAACAGACCGACTGTTTTACTTTATATAGGAGAGTCCCTTGAAATGAACCGGTTTATGAAAGCTACATGTAACATTTCCGGTTTCATAAGTCTACCTTCACCTGGACAAAAATGTCTGGTGAGAACAGGAATAAAAGAGATAAGATCTCTTTAGATGTTAGGGTCTAAGAATTTTCTAATAAAGGCAGTAAACACCCACCCTTTCCTATCCACATCTGAAATGAACCAGAAATATTTTTTGTGTTATATTGCGAAACAACACTCACTCACACACACACACACACACACACACACACACACACACACACACACACACACACACACACACACACACACACACACAGCTCGCTGGCGCAGTGATAAAGTTCTAGCTTGCCATCTGGTAGACGGGAGTTCGCTCCTCGCTGAGGTTGTGAAAAGTTTCAATGACGAAGTGGGTGGTCACTGTCCCCCTATAGCAAGGGGACGGGTGTGTGCGTGTGTGAAGGTCACAGCCTTACCCTTAGATCAGAGTCAGCTCCCTTCCGGGAGGGTAAACGCTGATGATCACGACCATCAAGTGATCCTGACCGACCCGGTGAAATACACACACACACAGACACACACACAAACACAGTCAAACATCACCTCGACCTCCTAAAGGCGGGAGGTAAAAATTAATAAAACTCTACGAAATATACCCGCATCGTTTAACAAAAAGCCTCTCCACATCAAAAGATATATGCCGGCTGGTATTCTGTCTTTTTCTTATCAAATCCTATCTAAAAGTAATGGTCGTCACATATCCAAATAGTTGCTATTTGCTGAAGGTTTTACAACGCATCGAGATTTGAATTGTAATGGGTGGGAGGGAAAATCAGAAAAGAATTTTTTATTGTACCGTCGCTATTTCCAGACGGCTGCACCTACGTTACGGGAGAATTTCTGAACTGGATTGATTAGACAAAACAGTCATGAAATTCTCCGCCTTTTGGGGGGAAATAAAATTGTTTGAAGACAGGAATGAACGGAGGCGTATTAAAGGGAATTCTGTGTATTTTCACACTAGTGTGTTCCAGTAATAGTGACGGTCTTGCATAATTTCGATTGTCAAGAGGTGACAGGAGAGTTTTCGATTGCGTTAAGACACCAAGGACAGTACACTAGTCTTCTTCTCTTAAATGTATTGCCCACCGGTAGCATAGCCCCAGACCTCACAATGTCGAGGGGAATAACATGACACGGACAATCTAGTTTTGCTTTACTCAGGTTTAAATCATTTCATAACATGTTATCCTGATTTGTTTATTCAATTTAATCATTAATAACTTCGTAATGTTTCTCAGTGATGCAAACTATGCCGAAAGCAAGAAGATAATGATACCATTCACTACAATATGAAGGTGTAATATCCAACATAAACACCTCGATAAAGAAGTTCTACCAAGTCAACACTGCCAAAATAAGTTAAATTTTTATGTCTCCTTTCTTCCTGTCATTTGTTTAAACTCATACTCTACTTGTATTACACAATGAATCATAACACTCAGACGATGTCAAGTAAATCGTACGTTACTTATAATTAACTGAGAGTATCACGAGTAAAATACCTAAAATCGATCACGTCCTGAATGAGTTTCAGGATTATGCTTTAAATTGCAGGGTTAAATATAATTTAGTGTTAGAAAAATGATTCACAGTTAATACTTATCACAATTTGAAAAACTAATGCAGGCATGACAAAGAGAAGTCAAGGTAATGTCTTTTAATGCGCAGTTCAGTGTAAAGAATGTGTCTTTAGCAAGAACAACAAAAAACATTCTAAACCTAATCGATCAAAGGATTTCTGGATTTTTTTTTTTTACTTTATGTGACCGTTAGACAGGCTTCCTAAGTCTGGCGGTCACCTTGTACACTGAATAGATTACTGAAGACTGCATCTTAGCTCTTCAGATCTAGGAGTTTTTGTAAATCTGGAAAAAAAAAAAAAAAACGTAATTATGGAGAAAGCAAGAACAGAGTATAAGTCAGTATCCAAAAGTGGTGAATAATATTTTATATTGTTGCGGCTGTCACCAGAACACTCATGTGTCTGTGCAAAGAAAAATGAGTTTTAACGAAAACTGAGAAGAAAAAAAGGGGAGGCGGGTTACTGGACACTTGATCCCGGTCTCCCAGAATCAGAGTTTAAGAGCCAGTACCAACCCTCTCTCCTCCCCTAAAATCTTTAGCACAGTGACGTTTACATAAAGTTAACAACAGACCGACTGTTTTACTTTATATAGGAGAGTCCCTTGAAATGAACCGGTTTATGAAAGCTACATGTAACATTTCCTGTTTCATAAGTCTACCTTCACCTGGACAAAAATGTCTGGTGAGAACAGGAATAAAAGAGATAAGATCTCTTTAGATGTTAGGGTCTAAGAATTTTCTTATAAAGGCAGTAAACATCCACCCTTTCCTATCCACATCTGAAATGAACCAGAAATATTTTTTGTGTTATATTGCGAAACAACACTCACTCACACACACAAACGCACACACACACACACACACACACACACACACACACACACACACACACACACACACACACACAGCTCGCTGGCGCAGTGATAAAGTTCTAGCTTGCCATCTGGTAGACGGGAGTTCGCTCCTCGCTGAGGTTGTGAAAAGTTTCAATGACGAAGTGGGTGGTCACTGTCCCCCTATAGCAAGGGGACGGGTGTGTGCGTGTGTGAAGGTCAGAGCCTTACCCTTAGATCAGAGTCAGCTCCCTTCCGGGAGGGTAAACGCTGATGATCACGACCATCAAGTGATCCTGACCGACCCGGTGAAATACACACACACACAGACACACACACAAACACAGTCAAACATCACCTCGACCTCCTAAAGGCGGGAGGTAAAAATTAATAAAACTCTACGAAATATACCCGCATCGTTTAACAAAAAGCCTCTCCACATCAAAAGATATATGCCGGCTGGTATTCTGTCTTTTTCTTATCAAATCCTATCTAAAAGTAATGGTCGTCACATATCCAAATAGTTGCTATTTGCTGAAGGTTTTACAACGCATCGAGATTTGAATTGTAATGGGTGGGAGGGAAAATCAGAAAAGAATTTTTTATTGTACCGTCGCTATTTCCAGACGGCTGCACCTACGTTACGGGAGAATTTCTGAACTGGATTGATTAGACAAAACAGTCATGAAATTCTCCGCCTTTTGGGGGGAAATAAAATTGTTTGAAGACAGGAATGAACGGAGGCGTATTAAAGGGAATTCTGTGTATTTTCACACTAGTGTGTTCCAGTAATAGTGACGGTCTTGCATAATTTCGATTGTCAAGAGGTGACAGGAGAGTTTTCGATTGCGTTAAGACACCAAGGACAGTACACTAGTCTTCTTCTTTTAAATGTATTGCCCACCGGTAGCATAGCCCCAAACCTCACAATGTCGAGGGGAATAACATGACACGGACAATCTAGGTTGCTTTACTCAGGTTTAAATCATTTCATAACATGTTATCCTGATTTGTTTATTCAATTTAATCATTAATAACTTCGTAATGTTTCTCAGTGATGCAAACTATGCCGAAAGCAAGAAGATAATGATACCATTCACTACAATATGAAGGTGTAATATCCAACATAAACACCTCGATAAAGAAGTTCTACCAAGTCAACACTGCCAAAATAAGTTAAATTTTTATGTCTCCTTTCTTCCTGTCATTTGTTTAAACTCATACTCTACTTGTATTACACAATGAATCATAACACTCAGACGATGTCAAGTAAATCGTACGTTACTTATAATTAACTGAGAGTATCACGAGTAAAATACCTAAAATCGATCACGTCCTGAATGAGTTTCAGGATTATGCTTTAAATTGCAGGGTTAAATATAATTTAGTGTTAGAAAAATGATTCACAGTTAATACTTATCACAATTTGAAAAACTAATGCAGGCATGACAAAGAGAAGTCAAGGTAATGTCTTTTAATGCGCAGTTCAGTGTAAAGAATGTGTCTTTAGCAAGAACAACATAAAACATTCTAAACCTAATCGATCAAAGGATTTCTGGATTTTTTTTTTTTTTACTTTATGTGACCGTTAGACAGGCTTGCTAAGTTTGGCGGTCACCTTGTACACTGAATAGATTACTGAAGACTGCATCTTAGCTCTTCAGATCTAGGAGTTTTTGTAAATCTGGAAAAAAAAAAAAAAAAAAACGTAATTATGGAGAAAGCAAGAACAGAGTATAAGTCAGTATCCAAAAGTGGTGAATAATATTTTATATTGTTGCGGCTGTCACCAGAACACTCATGTGTCTGTGCAAAGAAAAATGAGTTTTAACGAAAACTGAGAAGAAAAAAAGGGGAGGCGGGTTACTGGACACTTGATCCCGGTCTCCCAGAATCAGAGTTTAAGAGCCAGTACCAACCCTCTCTCCTCCCCTAAAATCTTTAGCACAGTGACGTTTACATAAAGTTAACAACAGACCGACTGTTTTACTTTATATAGGAGAGTCCCTTGAAATGAACCGGTTTATGAAAGCTACATGTAACATTTCCGGTTTCATAAGTCTACCTTCACCTGGACAAAAATGTCTGGTGAGAACAGGAATAAAAGAGATAAGATCTCTTTAGATGTTAGGGTCTAAGAATTTTCTAATAAAGGCAGTAAACACCCACCCTTTCCTATCCACATCTGAAATGAACCAGAAATATTTTTTGTGTTATATTGCGAAACAACACTCACTCACACACACACACACACACACACACACACACACACACACACACACACACACACACACACACACACACACACACACAGCTCGCTGGCGCAGTGACAAAGTTCTAGCTTGCCATCTGGTAGACGGGAGTTCGCTCCTCGCTGAGGTTGTGAAAAGTTTCAATGACGAAGTGGGTGGTCACTGTCCCCCTATAGCAAGGGGACGGGTGTGTGCGTGTGTGAAGGTCACAGCCTTACCCTTAGATCAGAGTCAGCTCCCTTCCGGGAGGGTAAACGCTGATGATCACGACCATCAAGTGATCCTGACCGACCCGGTGAAATACACACACACACAGACACACACACAAACACAGTCAAACATCACCTCGACCTCCTAAAGGCGGGAGGTAAAAATTAATAAAACTCTACGAAATATACCCGCATCGTTTAACAAAAAGCCTCTCCACATCAAAAGATATATGCCGGCTGGTATTCTGTCTTTTTCTTATCAAATCCTATCTAAAAGTAATGGTCGTCACATATCCAAATAGTTGCTATTTGCTGAAGGTTTTACAACGCATCGAGATTTGAATAGTAATGGGTGGGAGGGAAAATCAGAAAAGAATTTTTTATTGTACCGTCGCTATTTCCAGACGGCTGCACCTACGTTACGGGAGAATTTCTGAACTGGATTGATTAGACAAAACAGTCATGAAATTCTCCGCCTTTTGGGGGGAAATAAAATTGTTTGAAGACAGGAATGAACGGAGGCGTATTAAAGGGAATTCTGTGTATTTTCACACTAGTGTGTTCCAGTAATAGTGACGGTCTTGCATAATTTCGATTGTCAAGAGGTGACAGGAGAGTTTTCGATTGCGTAAAGACACCAAGGACAGTACACTAGTCTTCTTCTTTTAAATGTATTGCCCACCGGTAGCATAGCCCCAGACCTCACAATGTCGAGGGGAATAACATGACACGGACAATCTAGTTTTGCTTTACTCAGGTTTAAATCATTTCATAACATGTTATCCTGATTTGTTTATTCAATTTAATCATTAATAACTTCGTAATGTTTCTCAGTGATGCAAACTATGCCGAAAGCAAGAAGATAATGATACCATTCACTACAATATGAAGGTGTAATATCCAACATAAACACCTCGATAAAGAAGTTCTACCAAGTCAACACTGCCAAAATAAGTTAAATTTTTATGTCTCCTTTCTTCCTGTCATTTGTTTAAACTCATACTCTACTTGTATTACACAATGAATCATAACACTCAGACGATGTCAAGTAAATCGTACGTTACTTATAATTAACTGAGAGTATCACGAGTAAAATACCTAAAATCGATCACGTCCTGAATGAGTTTCAGGATTATGCTTTAAATTGCAGGGTTAAATATAATTTAGTGTTAGAAAAATGATTCACAGTTAATACTTATCACAATTTGAAAAACTAATGCAGGCATGACAAAGAGAAGTCAAGGTAATGTCTTTTAATGCGCAGTTCAGTGTAAAGAATGTGTCTTTAGCAAGAACAACATAAAACATTCTAAACCTAATCGATCAAAGGATTTCTGGATTTTTTTTTACTTTATGTGACCGTTAGACAGGCTTGCTAAGTTTGGCGGTCACCTTGTACACTGAATAGATTACTGAAGACTGCATCTTAGCTCTTCAGATCTAGGAGTTTTTGTAAATCTGGAAAAAAAAAAAAAAACGTAATTATGGAGAAAGCAAGAACAGAGTATAAGTCAGTATCCAAAAGTGGTGAATAATATTTTATATTGTTGCGGCTGTCACCAGAACACTCATGTGTCTGTGCAAAGAAAAATGAGTTTTAACGAAAACTGAGAAGAAAAAAAGGGGAGGCGGGTTACTGGACACTTGATCCCGGTCTCCCAGAATCAGAGTTTAAGAGCCAGTACCAACCCTCTCTCCTCCCCTAAAATCTTTAGCACAGTGACGTTTACATAAAGTTAACAACAGACCGACTGTTTTACTTTATATAGGAGAGTCCCTTGAAATGAACCGGTTTATGAAAGCTACATGTAACATTTCCGGTTTCATAAGTCTACCTTCACCTGGACAAAAATGTCTGGTGAGAACAGGAATAAAAGAGATAAGATCTCTTTAGATGTTAGGGTCTAAGAATTTTCTAATAAAGGCAGTAAACACCCACCCATTCCTATCCACATCTGAAATGAACCAGAAATATTTTTTGTGTTATATTGCGAAACAACACTCACTCACACGCACACACACACACACACACACACACACACACACACACACACACACACACACACACACACACACACAGCTCGCTGGCCCAGTGATAAAGTTCTAGCTTGCCATCTGGTAGACGGGAGTTCGCTCCTCGCTGAGGTTGTGAAAAGTTTCAATGACGAAGTGGGTGGTCACTGTCCCCCTATAGCAAGGGGACGGGTGTGTGCGTGTGTGAAGGTCACAGCCTTACCCTTAGATCAGAGTCAGCTCCCTTCCGGGAGGGTAAACGCTGATGATCACGACCATCAAGTGATCCTGACCGACCCGGTGAAATACACACACACACAGACACACACACAAACACAGTCAAACATCACCTCGACCTCCTAAAGGCGGGAGGTAAAAATTAATAAAACTCTACGAAATATACCCGCTTCGTTTAACAAAAAGCCTCTCCACATCAAAAGATATATGCCGGCTGGTATTCTGTCTTTTTCTTATCAAATCCTATCTAAAAGTAATGGTCGTCACATATCCAAATAGTTGCTATTTGCTGAAGGTTTTACAACGCATCGAGATTTGAATAGTAATGGGTGGGAGGGAAAATCAGAAAAGAATTTTTTATTGTACCGTCGCTATTTCCAGACGGCTGCACCTACGTTACGGGAGAATTTCTGAACTGGATTGATTAGACAAAACAGTCATGAAATTCTCCGCCTTTTGGGGGGAAAGAAAATTGTTTGAAGACAGGAATGAACGGAGGCGTATTAAAGGGAATTCTGTGTATTTTCACACTAGTGTGTTCCAGTAATAGTGACGGTCTTGCATAATTTCGATTGTCAAGAGGTGACAGGAGAGTTTTCGATTGCGTAAAGACACCAAGGACAGTACACTAGTCTTCTTCTCTTAAATGTATTGCCCACCGGTAGCATAGCCCCAGACCTCACAATGTCGAGGGGAATAACATGACACGGACAATCTAGTTTTGCTTTATTCAGGTTTAAATCATTTCATAACATGTTATCCTGATTTGTTTATTCAATTTAATCATTAATAACTTCGTAATGTTTCTCAGTGATGCAAACTATGCCGAAAGCAAGAAGATAATGATACCATTCACTACAATATGAAGGTGTAATATCCAACATAAACATCTCGATAAAGAAGTTCTACCAAGTCAACACTGCCAAAATAAGTTAAATTTTTATGTCTCCTTTCTTCCTGTCATTTGTTTAAACTCATACTCTACTTGTATTACACAATGAATCATAACACTCAGACGATGTCAAGTAAATCGTACGTTACTTATAAGTAACTGAGAGTATCGCGAGTACATTCATTGATTCATTCGGCTCCCAGGTAGGCATTTAGCCTGTCAGGTGGATCAGCCGTCTCCAGTTGGTTCTCTCAAAGGCCTCTTGATTTCTCAATGCTTCGATGTTATCCATACCTCGTCTGTCCAACAGTTCCTCCACACCATCTCTCCATCTTTTCCGAGGTCTTCCGACTGATCTTCTGCCATCAGGTCTCCAGTTCCATCTCTCCTTCACTATTCTTGACTCGTCCATCCTCTCAACATGTCCTAGCCATCTCAGTTGTGAATTTTCGATTACTTTTCTCACCGATGTTACTCCAACCATTTCTCTTATTGTTTCATTCCTGATTCTGTCTCTCCTTGTTTTGTCCACTATTGCTCTCAGTGGTCTCATTTCTGCTGCTTGAACTCTGCTCCAGTCTCGGGTTGTCAGAGTCCAGCTCTCAGATGCGTTTGTGAGTATAGGTGTTAAAATAGACTGGAATATAGTTCTCTTTGCCTCCAGTGGTACATAACTGTCTTTGAGTATTGGATATAGAGAGCATACACATCTGCTATATTTAGTTATCCTTTCGGTGATCTCTCTCTTATTCTTATCTCCCTCCTTCGTAAAAATACACCCCAGATATTTTACAAGTTCTACTTCTTTGACCTGATCGCCCCCAACTACTATATCATCCGCGTCATCATTTTGCTTTTTCACAGTAAGTATTTCTGTTTTGTTTATGTTTATTGTTGCTCCTGCTTCTTCAAAACATTCCCTCCAGCACTCCAAAGCTCTTGTTAGTTGTGGCCGGCTATTACTCCAACATGCGATGTCGTCTGCGTAGGCCAATATATCCCCTTGCTCTTTATTTCCAAACCTTTCCTTGAATCTTTTAATTATCATGTCCATATAAGCAATAAACAGTAATGAGGATAGTACACTTCCTTGTTTCACCCCAGTTTCCACTTCAAACCAAGTATCTTTTTCATACCCCGTTCGAACCTTACATTGATGAGGGTCATATGTACTCTTAATGGCCCTCTTCAATCTCCCAGTGATTCCACATTCTTCTACAAGACACCTCCAAAGCTTTTTCCTAGGAATTGAGTCAAAAGCCTTTGACAAGTCAATAAAGGCAACATATAGGTCCTTGTTATACTCCCAGCATTTTTCCATCACCATTCTGAGTACAAATACCGGGTCCGACGTGCTTCTGTCCTTCCTGTACCCAAACTGCTCTTCTCCTAGTCTGTCTTCAATTATAGATCTTGCTCTTTTCTCTATAATTCTTTCGTAGAGTTTAGCTATGTGGTTTATAAGCGATATGCCTCTGTAATTATTACACAGTCCCGAATCACCCTTTCCTTTAAATATGGGCACTATGATGGTTTTGCCCCAATCCGGTGGAATTTTTCCATTTACCCATGCTTCATTGACCACTCTTAACACTGTTTCTTTTAGTCGATTACTTCCATTCTTGATCAATTCAATAGGTATTCCATCGCTGCCTGGTGATTTATCGTTCTTCATCTTTATCAAAGAGTCCTCGAGTTCTCTCATTGTTATTAAGTCATCAATTTCGTCCTGTGCTTCATACTCTGCACCCAATCCATCTCTGAACTCCTCAAGATCTACTGTCTCTCTGTTTAGTAGTCTCTTAAAGTAGTTTTGCCATCGTTCATTGATTTTGTCCTCGTCTGTGATTATATTACCATCGTCATCTTTCAAGTTGTAGATCATTGTTTTGTCTTTACGGTATGATTTTGCCAGTCCAAATATTTTCTTTTTATTTCCTCTGACATCTTCCTCTAAAGCTTCACCTAAGTCTTTCCAAACATTTCTTTTTGCTTGTCTCTTTATGTTCTCAGCTTCATTTCTTGCCTCTATATACTCAAGTCTTGTCTCTGGGCTTTTATGTTTCAGCCACCTCCTCAATTTCTTCACTTTATTCTTCACTGCCAACACTGAGAAAGTAATTTAAATTTTTATGTCTGCTTTCTTCCTGTCATCTGTTTAAACTCACACTCAACGAAGGCGTATTAAAGGGAATTTTGTGTATTTTCAAACTAATGTGTTCCAGTAACAGTGACAGTCTTGCATAAGTTCGATTGTCAAGAGGTGACAGGAGAGTTTTCGATTGTAAAGACAGCATGGAGAGTACACTAGTCTTCTTCCCTTAAATATATTGGCCACCGGTAGCCTAGCCCCAGACCTCACCATGTCGAGGGAATAATATGACACGGACAATCTAGTTTTCCTTCATTCAGGTTTAAATCATTTCATAACATGTTATCCTGATCTGCTTATTCAGTTTAGTCATTTATAACTTCGTAATGTTTGTCAGTGATGTAAACTATGTCCAAAGCATGAAGATAATGATACCATTCACTACAATATGAAGGTGTAATATCAAACATAAACTTCTCGATAAAGAAATTCTACCAAGTCAACACTGAGAAAGTAATTTAAATTTTTATGTCTGCTTTCTTCCTGTCATCTGTTTAAACTCACACTCAACTTGTATTAAAGGATGAATCATAACATTCAGACGATGACAAGTAAATCGTTCGTTACTTATAGTTACCTGAGAGCATCACGAAGAAAATACGTAAAATCGATCACGTCCTGAATGAGTTGCATGATTATGCTTTAAACTGCAGGGTTAAATATAATTTAGTGTTAGAAAAATGATTCACAGTTAATACTTATCACAATTTGAAAAACTAATGCAGGCATGACAAAGAGAAGTCAAGGTAATGTCTTTTAATGCGCAGTTCAGTGTAAAGAATGTGTCTTTAGCAAGAACAACATAAAACATTCTAAACCTAATCGATCAAAGGATTTCTGGATTTTTTTTTTCTCTTTATGTGACCGATAGACAGGCTTGCTAAGTTTGGCGGTCACCTTGTACACTGAATAGATTACTGAAGACTTCATCTTAGCTCTATAGATCTAGGAGTCTTTGTAAATCTGGAAAAAAAAAAAAAAAAAACGTAATTATGGAGAAAGCAAGAACAGAGTATAAGTCAGTATCCAAAAGTGGTGAATAATATTTTATACTGTTGCGGCTGTCACCAGAACACTCATGTGTCTGTGCAAAGAAAAATGAGTTTTAACGAAAACTGAGAAGAAAAAAAGGGGAGGCGGGTTACTGGACACTTGATCCCGGTCTCCCAGAATCAGAGTTTAAGAGCCAGTACCAACCCTCTCTCCTCCCCTAAAATCTTTAGCACAGTGACGTTTACATAAAGTTAACAACAGACCGACTGTTTTACTTTATATAGGAGAGTCCCTTGAAATGAACCGGTTTATGAAAGCTACATGTAACATTTCCAGTTTCATAAGTCTACCTCCACCTGGACAAAAATGTCTGGTGAGAACAGGAATAAAAGAGATAAGATCTCTTTAGATGTTAGGGTCTAAGAATTTTCTTATAAAGGCAGTAAACACCCACCCTTTCCTATCCACATCTGAAATGAACCTGAAATATTTTTTGTGTTATATTGCGAAACAATACTCACTCACACACACACACACACACATACACACACACACACAGTCAAGTATCACATCTACCTCCTAAAAGCGGGAGGTAAAAATTAGTAAAACTCTTCGAAATATACCAGCAGCGTTTATCAAAAAGCCTGTCCACATGAAAAGATATATGCAGGCTGGTATTTGGTCGTTTTCTTATAAATTCCTATCTAAAAGTAATGGTCGTCACATATCCAAATAGTTGCTATTTGCTGAAGGTTTTACAACGCATCGAGATTTGAATAGTAATGGGTGGGAGGGAAAATCAGAAAAGAATTTTTTTATTGTACCGTCGCTATTTCCAGACGGCTGCACCTACGTTACGGGAGAATTTCTGAACTGGATTGATTAGACAAAACAGTCATGAAATTCTCCGCCTTTTGGGGGGAAAGAAAATTGTCTGAAGACAGGAATGAACGGAGGCGTATTAAAGGGAATTCTGTGTATTTTCACACTAGTGTGTTCCAGTAATAGTGACGGTCTTGCATAATTTCTATTATCAAGAGGTGACAGGAGAGTTTTCGATTGCGTAAAGACACCAAGGACAGTACACTAGTCTTCTTCTCTTAAATGTATTGCCCACCGGTAGCATAGCCCCAGACCTCATAATGTCGAGGGGAATAACATGACACGGACAATCTAGTTTTGCTTTACTCAGGTTTAAATCATTTCATAACATGTTATCCTGATTTGTTTATTCAATTTAATCATTAATAACTTCGTAATGTTTCTCAGTGATGCAAACTATGCCGAAAGCAAGAAGATAATGATACCATTCACTACAATATGAAGGTGTAATATCCAACATAAACACCTCGATAAAGAAGTTCTACCAAGTCAACACTGCCAAAATAAGTTAAATTTTTATGTCTCCTTTCTTCCTGTCATTTGTTTAAACTCATACTCTACTTGTATTACACAATGAATCATAACACTCAGACGATGTCAAGTAAATCGTACGTTACTTATAATTAACTGAGAGTATCACGAGTATAATACCTAAAATCGATCACGTCCTGAATGAGTTTCAGGATTATGCTTTAAATTGCAGGGTTAAATATAATTTAGTGTTAGAAAAATGATTCACAGTTAATACTTATCACAATTTGAAAAACTAATGCAGGCATGACAAAGAGAAGTCAAGGTAATATCTTTTAATGCGCAGTTCAGTGTAAAGAATGTGTCTTTAGCAAGAACAACATAAAACATTCTAAACCTACTCGATCAAAGGATTTCTGGATTTTTTTTTTTACTTTATGTGACCGTTAGACAGGCTTGCTAAGTTTGGCGGTCACCTTGTACACTGAATAGATTACTGAAGACTGCATCTTAGCTCTTCAGATCTAGGAGTTTTTGTAAATCTGGAAAAAAAAAAAAAAAACGTAATTATGGAGAAAGCAAGAACAGAGTATAAGTCAGTATCCAAAAGTGGTGAATAATATTTTATATTGTTGCGGCTGTCACTAGAACACTCATGGGTCTGTGCAAAGAAAAATGTGTTTTAACGAAAACTGAGAAGAAAAAAAGGGGAGGCGGGTTACTGGACACTTGATCCCGGTCTCCCAGAATCAGAGTTTAAGAGCCAGTACCAACCCTCTCTCCTCCCCTAAAATCTTTAGCACAGTGACGTTTACATAAAGTTAACAACAGACCGACTGTTTTACTTTATATAGGAGAGTCCCTTGAAATGAACCGGTTTATGAAAGCTACATGTAACATTTCCTGTTTCATAAATCTACCTTCACCTGGACAAGGGGACTCCTAGCTCTGACTCTGTCGGGTGAGGAGGTCTGGCCGTTTTCTCTCGAGCTCTGAACACTGTTTCGTTCACTCGTGTAGAATTTCGCCGGTTTTGCCTCGTTTTTTGCCAGTTTAGACTTTGTCTCTGGCACTGAGGAAGCTTTTCTCTCGGTTTACAGGTTTTTTCTGAGACTTAGTCTCAGATTGCCTGGGTGTGGGTGGGAGTGTGTGTGTGTGTTTGTGACTGTGTGTGTGGGTGTTTTTTTTTTTTTTTTTTTTTTTTTTTTTTTTTTTTGGCCTGCCGTTAGTGTCCCTCACCGTAGTACGACGCCGAACCCTGAAGGGGTGCCGTTAGGGCACTTCCATGAAGGGGGGCCTTTAGGGCCTGGTTATAGGAGGCGGTGAGGGCGGCTCTGTTAGACTAGGGAAGACCCGAAAGGGGCAGTGGCGGGGCCTCCCATCGCCCTTTAGAGGGCGGGGAGCATAGGTTGCCCGTCACTGTAGGGACCTGGCCACTTTTGAGGTTTTTTGTTTGCTTGTCTTTTTTGAGTGGTTGTGTGTGTGAGGTGTGTGTGTGTGTGTGTGTGTGCTTTTGACCGAGTTTTTTGGCCTGCTCCGGTGAGCATGAAGGGATCCAGCATCCCTAGGCCCCTGGGGCATTCCCGCCTCCCGCTTCCTCTGTCGAGGCCCTCCATCCCGTGCCCTGCCACAGGCACAAAGAGGGAGCGTCACTGCTCTGACTCGAGCTCCCTCTCGTCAGCTCAGGAGGCCGCGGGCGCTAACCCCTCTACCCTAACATCCACGAGAGTGGCACCTCGCTTGCGTGGTGACTCTACCCGCTCTGCCAAGGCGGCCCGCCGACATGAGGCTATGGAGGGGGTTACACCTGCTCCACCATCTCTCTCTTCCACCAGGGACACTTCGGAGGCTCCTGCTGCGACTCAGCTCCCCCCCTCTGCTGATCCCGCTCTGCAGGAAGATGAGGGTTTCACCCCCGTGATACGCAAGGGATCGAGGCGTGCTCGCCAGGGAAACGGCCCTTCTCCGGCAGTGCGCACTGGGCCTCCCCTCAGGGATCCCTCTGCTGCTCGTCCCTCCGTGTCGGTAGCTGTGCGTCCGCCTCCCCGCTCTGCATTTCCAGCTTTCCATGTGCCGGTCCAGGACGGGCATGCGACGAGCTACGACGCCGTGGCTGCACTAGAGCGTCACCTGCCAGGGCTACGCTGCTCCAACCTGATAGGTCGAGACGGCAGCTCGGTGTTGGTGCCGAAGGACGAGGGAGCCTACGACCTCTTACGAACAGCCCTGCAGGACGAGGCCTGCCCTGTAAAGCTAGTAGAGCTGACACCTGGTCAACAGTCTACGAAGGCAGTGGTCATGGGCTATCCCTTGAGAATGCCCATGGAGATACTCCTTCACCACCCTCAGGTCGAAGAGGCGACCCGCTGCCAGAAAACGCGGACCCGGGAAGAGACTCGTCAGGTCGTTGTCACCCTGCGGGGTCCTCTGATCCCTTCACTCGACCTAGGGAACTGGGGAACGTATCACCTTCGCCCCTTCTCCCCGGAGCCTCTCCGTTGCTACCGCTGCCAGCGCTACGGGCACCATCGTGCCAACTGCAACCGCCCCGTCATCTGTGGCATGTGCAGTGGCGGCCACGACACGGCCGAGTGCCTCCAGCGGTACAAGGCGAAGCAACCAGTTGCAGCCAAGTGCCCCAACTGCTCCGGACGACACCACGCCTGGCACCCCAGCTGCCCCGTGAGGGTTCATCGAGTGAACCAGGGTCGAGAGAGGCAGGTTGCCTTTGTACAGGAACACCAGGCCACCAGCGCCACTCCAGCTCCCCCCGGTACTTTCATCTGGGGACAACAGCGCCGCCCTCTCACTCAGTGCCCACCACCTCTCAGCGACCAAGAGTTCCCTCCATTGCCCTCAGCGCTCACTGTGGTCCAGACCACAGCCGAGGTCCACCACCAACAGCCGCCTGTATCGCTACCATCTCCGACTGCAGAGACCAGACAGCCACTGACTGTTCCGCCACCAGCGCCTGGCTCCACGCCAAGTCCACCATCCGCTCCTGCTCCTCCGGTGATCTCTTTCACAACGGAGGAGCTCAGGACCTTTGCCACAGAGCTGGCGCTGACCCTAGCCAAAACAGTGGCCTTAACCCTCGCCATCCCTCTCCCAACAGAGCCCCTTGCCGAAGCAGCCAATCGCCTAGTGGACCAGGCGATCGCAAGGAAGATGGCGAGCCTAGGTGCTCCTCTGTCTCCTCGCCGCCCAGCTCGTTCGGCAGGGCGACCCCCGTCCCAAATCGCAGAGGTCGTCTCGCCCGTCCAAAAGAGTCAGCTCACGACCTCCCAATGCTCTGCCTTCGGCCGCACAGCTGCCTCGTCATCGACATCGTTTGGGGCACACCCTACCACCATCAGGGTCCAAAGTGATGGAGAGGGCCTCACCACTGCTGCAGGAGAACGACCGTCCGCAACTGTCGCCGGATGGCCAGTAGACCGCTCTCTCAGGCTCCTCCAGTGGAATTGCTTGGGAGCACGGAGCAAGCTCCCCTTTTGCAGGAGGCGGCCGGCACGGGACCGCCCTCATGTCATTCTCCTGCAGGAGACCCTGCTCCCAGGCAATTCCACTTTCCATCTCTCGGGATACACCACCCATCTCCTCCCGTATATTCGTGGCGTTACACGGGGATGTGCCGTTCTGGTCCGGGACCACATCGCGTGCACGGATTGTGAGTCCCCTCCTTTCTGTGGACCTGACGTGGAGGTTCAGGGCGTGGTTCTCCATCTGGCTGAGTCGCCTCTGACGGTATATAACATATACCGGAGCCAGAGGGGCACTCTAGAGTTGGGAGATTTGTTCTCCCAAGCTGCTAGGGGAGCCGTGTATATAGGGGGCGACTTCAATGCCCACCACGCCCTTTTATCTTCGCCTCTTCAGTCCAATGAAGCAGGACGGCACATCTCTTTGGTTCTGGAGGAGATGGGTGGTGTCTCCCTACTCAATGATGTGACAGAACCCACCCATATTGGGGGAGGTCGCCTCGATCTCTCCCTTGTCTCAACACCACTTGCGGGTCTGGCGTCGTGGTCACTCCACCCCCACCTTGCGAGTGATCACTTCGCTCTCAGGGTTAACCTGCCTCTCGCTCCCTCCCGCCACCCCCACCTCCACCACCACGTTGGGACCTACACAGGGCGAACTGGACTGCCTTCGCTTGTGCTCTCACAACGGCCTTCGAGACATCCCCTCATGCCTCGGATCTCGATAGTCAGGCAGATCAGGTAGCACGCATTTTTGTGCAAGCTGCCTCTCTTGCCATCCCCGTGCAGCGACGCTCGGTGAGGTGCTACCGAGACGGCTGGATCTACTGCGACAGGGTCAAGGAATTGAACAGGAGACTCAATGCGGCTCGCAGGCAGTACCGGCGGCGCCGTACATCTCCGCACCGTCGGTACTTGGTCGCAGTGACACGCCATGTGGCTTCAGAGAAACGTCGCCTTAAGGAGGAGACGTGGATCGGATGGTGTCGGACGTTGGATTCTCACTCCACTCTCCGTGAGATGTGGAGAAGAATCAAGTCCATCTCCGATCCACGTCCCCCCCGTCCTCCATCTCATCCTGACCCTGCCGCTGAGGCCAGCCGTCTTGCTCAGCACTTCGCCGACCGCTCTGCCTCGTCTAATCTCCCGCAGTCTGTCAGAGCCCTACAGGAACAGCTGTCCGCCTCTCGCACTGCAGCAATTCAGGCAGCATGTGATAGGCCTGACCCTGCTGACTGTCTCATCACCAGTGGGGAGCTCCATAAAGCGCTGCAGCGCAGAGAGGACACTGCGCCGGGTCTTGACGGCCTCACATACTCTGTCCTAGCAAATGCCGGAGATTATGGTAGAGCACGTCTACTTGACCTGCTCAACCTATCGTGGTCTGAGGGGCGTCTTCCGAGGTCGTGGAAGACGGCTGTTATCCACCCGATTCAGAAACCTCGTGATCCCGCCGCCATGCGCCCCATCTCCCTCCTCAGCTGTGTTGCCAAGACGGCTGAGAGAGGGTTGTGCGGGCTCGCCTTGCTTGGCGGCTGGGACCACTGCACCCAAGGATTTATGCTTTTCACCCTGGCAGGAGTACCACCCACTGCCTCGCATCATTCCTTGGGGAGCTGAGGGGAGGAAAGGGAATGGCCGTCTTCCTCGACCTTGAGAGGGCGTTTGAACTAGCGAACCCAACGGTTATCTTGGCAGCTCTTGCAGCCAGGGGTGTGGGAGGCAGGTTACTATCCTGGATCAAGGACTTTTTTACTACTCGATCAGCGGGGGTCCGATTTCAGGGCATCTCTCCCCTTTTTCTCACCATGACAATGGCACCCCTCAGGGAAGTGTCTTAAGCCCGCTCTTATTTAACATCTTGATGGAGGGCTTTTAACCATTGATTATGGACCTGGCATAACACTACTGT
>NC_136966.1:13544395-13641895 GCF_032717465.1 Coenobita brevimanus
GGTTTAGAATGTTTTATGTTGTTCTTGCTAAAGACACATTTTTTGCACTGAACTGCGCATTAAAAGACATTACCTTGACTTCTCTTTGTCATGCCTGCATTAATTTTTCAAAATGAATTTAGTATTAACAGTCAATCATTTTTCTAACACTAAATTATATATAACTTGGTAGTTTAAAGCATAATCATCGAACTCATTCAGGACGTGATCGATTTTACGTATTTTCTTCGTTATGCTGTCAGGTAACTATAAGTAACGAACGATTTACTTGTCATAGTCTGAATGTTATGATTCATCGTTTAATACAAGCTGAGTGTGAGTTTAAACAGATGACAGGAAGAAAGCAGACAAAAAAATTTAAATTACTTTGGCAGTGTTGACTTGGTAGAATTTATTTATCGAGAAGTTTATGTTGGATATTACACCTTCATATTGTAGTGAATGGTATCATTATCTTCTTGCTCTCGGCACAGTTTGCATCACTGACAAACATTACGAAGTTATAAATGACTAAACTGAATAAGCAGATCAGGATAACATGTTACGAAATGATTTAAACCTGAATGAAGGAAAACTAGATTGTCAGTGTCATGTTATTCCCTCGACATTGTGGGGTCTGGGGCTAGGCTAACGGTGGCCAATACATTTCAGGGAAGAAGACTAGTGTACTCTCCTTGGTGTTTTTACGAAATCGAAAACTCTCCTGTCACCTCTTGACAATCGAACTTATGCAAGACCGTCACTGTTACTGGAACACACTAGTTTGAAAATACACAAACTTCCCTTTAATACGCCTCCGTTCATTCCTGTCTTCAAACAATTTTCTTTCCCCCCAAAAGGCGGAAAATTTCATGAATGTTTGTGTCTAATCAGTCTGGTTCAGAAAGTCTCCCGTAACGTTTGTACAGCCGTCTGGAAATAGGAGCGATGCAATGAAAAGCTCTTTTCTGATTTTCCCTCCCACCCATTCCTATTCAAATCTCGATGCGTTGTGGACATACTTTCATCAAACCTTTCAGGAAATAGCAATTGTTTGGATATGTGACGCTCATTACTTTTAGATAGGATTTGATAAGAAAACGACGAAATACCAGCCTGCATATATCTCTTGATGTGGAGAGGCTATTTGATAAACGCTGCGGGTATATTTCGAAGAGTTTTTCTAATTTTTACCTCCCGTCTTTTGGAGTTAGAGGTGATATTTGACTGTGTGTGTGTGTGTGTGTGTGTGTGTGTGTGTGTGTGTGTGCGTTTGTGTGTGTGAGTGAGTGTTTTGCAATATAACACAAAAAATATTTCTGGTTCATTTCAGATGTGGATAGGAAAGAGGGTGGGTGTTTACTGTCATGATTAAGAAAGAAATTCTTAGACCCCTAACATCTAAAGAGATCTTATCTCTTTTATTCCTGTTCTCACCAGACATTTTTGTCCAGGTGAATGTAGGCTTATGAAACTGGAAATATTACATGTAGCTTTCATACAATGGTTCATTTCAAGGGACTCTCCCTATATAAAGTAAAACAGTCGGTCTGTTCATGCTAACTTTATGTAAGCGTCAATGTGCTAAAGATTTTAGGGGGAGGGAAGAGGGTTGGTACTGGCTCTTAAACTCTGATTCTGGGAGACCAGGATCAAGTGTCTGGTAACACCCTCTGCCTCCCTTTTTCTTTCAGTTTTAGTTAAAACTCATTTTTCTTTACCCAGACACATGAGTGTTCTGGTGATTGCCGCAATAATATATAAGGCTCTTATTCACCACTTTTGGAATACTGACTTCTACTCTCTTTCTTGCTTTCTTCATAATTAAGTTTTTTTTTTTCAGATTTAGAAAGACTCTTAGATCTAAAGAGCTAAGGTGCAGTCTTCAATAATCTATTCAGTCTCACAAGGTGATTATAAACTTAGCATGACCCTGTCTATCGGTCACATAAAGGAAAAAAATCCAGAAATCCTTTGATCGGTCAGAAGTAGAATGTTTTATGTTGTTCTTGCTAAAGACACATTCTTTACACTGAACTAAATTAAAAGACATTACCTTGAAGCCCTACAATCATACCTATATTAAGTTTTCAAAGTGTGATAAGTATTAACTGTGAATCATTTTTCTAACACTAAATTCTCCTAACTTGGCAGTTTAAAGCATAATAATGCAACTCATTCAGGACGTGATCGCTTTGCATTATTTTTAGCTTCCTGATGCCCTCAGGGAAATTAGCCTATAAGTAACGAACGGTTACTTGTCATTGTCTGATGTTATGATTCGTCGTTTAATACCAGTTGAGTGTGAGTTTAAACAGATAAACAGGAAGAAATGAGATATAAAAAGTTTGAATTACTTTGGCAGTGTTGACTTGGTAGAATTTCTTTGTCGAGAAGTTTATATTTGGATATTACACCTTCATATTGTAGTGAATGGTATCATTATCTTCTTGCTTTCGACATAGTTTACATCACTGATGACATTACCGAAGATTATAAATGACCTAAACTGAATAAGCAGATCAGGATAACATGTTACGAAATGGTTAAACTATGAATGAAGGAAAACTAGTTTGTCCGTGTCATATTATTTCCTCGACTGGTGAGGTCTGGGGCTATGCTACCGGTGGCCAATACATTTAAGGGAAGAAGACTAGTGTACTCTCCTTGGTGTCTTTACGCAATCGAAAACTCTCCTGTCACCTCTTGACAATCGAAATTATGTAAGACCGTCACTGTTACTGGAACACACTAGTGTGAAAATACACAAAATTCCCTTTAATACGCCTCCGTTCATTCCTGTCTTCAAACAATTTTCTTTCCCCGCAAAAGGCGGAGAATTTCATGAATGTTTGTGTCTAATCAGTCTAGTTCAGAAAGTCTTCCGTAACGTAGGTACAGCCGTCTGGAAATAGCAACGGTACAATGAAAAGCTCTTTTCTGATTTTCCCTCCCACCCATTCCTATTCAAATCTCGATGCGTTGTGGACAAACTTTCATTAAACCTTTCAGGAAATAGCAACTGTTTGCATATGTGACGACCATTACTTTTAGATAGGATTTGATAAAAAAACGACCAAATACCAGCCTGCATATATCTTTTGATGTGGAGAGGATTTTTGATAAACGCTGCTGGTATATTTCGAAGAGTTTTACTAATTTTTACCTCCCGCCTTTAGGAGGTAGAGGTGATATTTGACTGTGTGTGTGTGTGTGTGTGTGTGTGTGTGTGTGTGTGTGTGTGTGTGTGTGTGTGTGTGTGTGTGTGTGCGTTTGTGTGTGTGAGTGACTGTTGTTTCGCAATATAACACAAAAAATATTTCTGGTTCATTTCAGATGTGGATAGGAAAGGGTGGGTGTTTACTGCCTTTATTAGAAAATTCTTAGACCCTAACATCTAAAAACATATTCTCTCTTTTATTCTTGTTCTCAACAGATATTTTTGTCCAGGTGAAGATAGACTTATGAAACCCGAAATGTTACATGTTGCTTCCATAAACCGTTTCATTTCAAGAGACTCTTCTATATAAAATAAAACAGTCGGTCTGTTGCTAACTTTATGTAAACGTCACTGTGCTAAAGATTTTAGGGGAGGAGAGAGGGTTGGTACTGGCTCTTAAACTCTGATTCTGGGAGACCGGGATCAGGTGTCCGGTAACCCGCCTCCCCTTTTTCCTTCTCAGTTTTCGTTAAAACTCATTTTCTTTCAACAGATATATGAGTGTTCTGGTGACAGCTGCAGCAATATAAAATAATATTCACAACTTTTGAATACTGCCTTCGAGTCTGTTCTTGCTTTCTCCATAATGATGTCTTTTTTTTTTCAGATTTAGAAAGACTCCTTGATCTAAAGAGCTAAGATGCAGTCTTCAGTAACCTATTCAGTGTACAAGGCGACCTCTAAACTTAGCAACGCTGTCTAACGGTCACAAAGAAAAAAAAATCCAGTAATCCTGTGAATTCGATTGGGTTTAGAGTGTTTACTATGTTTATTTCTTGCTTTAAAGACACATTCTTCTTTGCACTGAACTGCACACAATTAAAAGACAATACTTTGAGTTCTCTTTTGTCATGGCTGCATTAGTTTTTTAAACTGCGCGATAAGTATTAACTGTCAGTCATTCTTCTAACACTAAAATTATATTTAACTTGGTAGTTTAAAGCATAATCCTGAAACTCATTCAGGACGTGTTGATCGATTTTCGGTCCATTTTCTACAATGATACTCTCAGGTAATTATAAGTAACGTACGGGTTTACTTAGCATCGTCTGAGTGTTATGATTCATTCTGTAATACAAGTAGGAAGTGTGAAGTTTAAACAGATGACAGGAAGAAAGCAGACCATAAAAATTTAAATTACTTTGGCATTGTTGACTTGGTAGAACTTCCTTATCGAAGGATGTTTTTATGTTGGATATTACACCTTCATATTATAGTGAATGGTATAATTATCTTCTTAGCTTTCGACATAGTTTTGCATCACTGACAAACATTACAGAAGTTCTATTAACATGATTAAATTGAATAAGCAGATCAGGATAATGTGTTATGAAACTGATTTAAACCTAAATGAAGCAAAACTAAATTTGTCCGTGTCATATTATTCCCCTCATGACATAGTGGGGTCTGGGTGAAGGCTACCTGTGGCCAATAGCCATTTAAGAGAAGCAGACTAGAAGTACTATCCTTGATTAGCTTTATAAGTCGAAAAAGTCTCCTGTTACCTCTTGACAATCGAAATTATGCAATGACAATCACTGTTACTGGAACAATTAATGTGTGAAAATGGCACCAGAATTCACTTTTATACGCCTCAGTTGATTCCTGTCTTCAAACAATTTTCTTTCCCCTCAAATAGGGAGGAAAGTCGATGATTGCTGTGTCCAATCAATCCAGTTTTAGAAAGTCTCCCGTAACGTAGGTGCAGCCGTCTACCTGGAAATATGCAATGGTACAATGAAATGCTCTTTTCCTGATTTTCCCTCCCACCCATTCCTATTCAAATCTCGATGCGTTGTGGACGAACTTTCATCAAACCCTTCAGGAAATAAGCAACTTATTTGGATTTGTGACGACCAATTACGTTTAGATAAGGATTTGATAAGAAAACGATCGAATATCACCCAGCATATATCTTTTGATGTGGAAAAGCTTTGACGAAGCTTAAGCACTGCGGGTATATTTAGAAGAGTTTTATTAATTTTTACCTCCCGCCTTTAGGAGGGCGAGGTGATGTATGACTGTGTGTGTGTGTGTGTGTCTGTGTGTGTAATTCACCGGGTCGGTCAGGATCACTTGATGGTCGTGATCATCAGCTTTTACCCTCCCAGAGGCTAGCTGAAAGCTCGTATAGTCCGATCTCAAGGGCAAGGCTGAGCATGACAACCACTTCGCACACGCACACCTGTCCCCTTGCTATAAGGGGACAGTGACCACCCACTTCGTCAGTGAGATTTTCACAACCTGAGTGAGTAGCGAACTAGTCCGTCTACCAGATGGAAAGAGGAAGAACGATTACCACTTAGCCAGCGACCGGTGTGTCTTTGTCCTGTGTGTTGTTTCGCAATATTACACATAAAAAACTTTCTAGTTCATTTAAGATGTTGATAGGGAAAAGGAGTTGGTGTTTACTGCCTTTATTAGAAAATTCTTAGAGCCAAACAGCTAAAGAGATCTTCTCTCTTTTATACCTGTTCTCACCAGACATTTTTGTCCAGGTGAAGGTAGACTTATGAAACCGGAAATGTTACATGTAGCTTTCATAAACCGTTTCATTTCAAGGGACTCTTCTGTATAAAATGAAACAGACGGTCTGTTGCTAACTTTATGTAAACGTCACTGTGCTAAAGATTTTAGAGGAGGAGAGAGGGTTGGTACTGGCTCTTAAACTCTGATTCTGGGACACACGGATCAGGTGTCCGGTAACCCACCTCCCATTTTTTCTTCTCAGTTTTCGTTAAAACACATTTTTCTTTGCACAGACACATGAGTGTTCTGGTGACAGCTTCAACAATATAAAATAATATTCACAACTTTTGGATACTGCCTTCTACTCTGTTCTTGCTTTCTCCATAATTATGTTTTTTTTTTTTTTTCACATTTCGAAAGACTCCTTGATCTAAAGAGCTAAGATGCAGTCTTCAGTAACCTATTCAGTATACAAGGCGACCTCTAAATTTAGCAACGCTGTCTAACGGTCACAAAAAGAAAAAAAAAAAATCCAGTAATCCTGTGATCGATTAGGTTTAGAATGTTTTTTGTTGTTCTTGCTAAAGACACATTCTTTGCACTGAACTGCGCATTAAAAGACATTACCTTGACATCTCTTTGTCATGGCTGCATTAGTTTTTCAAACTGTGATAAGTATTAACTGTCAGTCATTCTTCTAACACTAAACTATGTTTAACTTGGCAGTTTAACGCACTTAATCCTGCAACTCATTCAGGACGTGATGGAGATTTTAGGCATTTTCTTCGTGATACTCTCAGGTAATTATAAGTAACGTACAGTTTACTTGACATCGTCTGAGTGTTATGATTCTTCGTTTAATACAAGTAGAGTGTGAGTTTAAACAGATGACAGGAAGAAAGCAGACATAAAAATTTAAATTTCTTTGGCAGTCTTGACTTGGTAGAACTTCTTTATAGAGATGTTTATGTTTAATATTACATCTTCATATTGTAGTGAATGGTATCATTATCTTCTTGCTTTCGGCATAGTTTGCATCACTGACAAACATTACGAAGTTATTAATGATTAAATTGAAAAAGAAGATTACGATAACATGTTACGAAATGATTTAAACGTCAATGAAGGAAAATTAGATTGTCCGTGTCATGTTATTCCCCTTGACATGGTGGAGGGCGGGGCTAGCCTACGGTTGGAGAATACATTTAAGAGAAAAAGAGTAGTGTACTCTCCTTGGTGTTTTTACGCAATCGAAAACTCTCCTGTCACCTCCTGAAAATCGAAATTATGTAAGACCGTCACTGTTACTGGAACACACTAGTGTGAAAATCCACAGAATTCCCTTTAATGCGCCTCGGTTCATTCTTGTTTTCAAACAATTTTATTTCCCCCCAGAAGGCGGAGAATTTCATGAATGTTCTGTCTACTCAGTCTAGTTCAGAAAGTCTCCCGTAACGTAGGTGCAGCCGTCTGGAAATAGCAACGGTACAATGAAAAGCTCTTTTCTGATTTTCCCTCCCACCCATTCCTATTCAAATCTCTATGCGTTGTGGACGAACTTTCATCAAACCTTCAGGAAATGGCAACTATTAGGATATGTGACGACCATTACTTTTATATGGGATTTGATAAGAAATCGACCGAATACCATCCGCCATATTGTTTATGATGTGGAAAGGCTTTTTGATAAACGCTGTGGCTATATTTCGATGAGTTTTGCTAATTTTTACCTCCTGCCTTTAGGAGGGCGAGGTGATATTTTACTGTGTTTCTGTGTGTGTGTGTGTGTGTGTGTGTGTGTGTGTGTGTGTGTGTGTCTGTGTGTGTCTATGTGTTGTTTCGTAATATAACACACACAAAATTTTCTGGTTCATTTCAGATGTTGATAGGAAAAGCTGGGTGTTTACTATCTTCATTAGAAAATTCTTAGACCTTAACATCTAAAGAGATATTTTCTCTTTTATTCTTATTCTCACCAGACATTTTTGTCCAGGCGAAGGTAGACTTATGAAACTGGAAATGTTACATGTAGCTTTCATAAACCGGTTCATTTCAAGGGACTCTCCTATATAAAGTAAAACAGTCGGTCTGTTGTTAACTTTATGTAAATGTCACTGTGCTAAAGAGTTTAGGGGAGGAGAGAGGGTTGGTACTGGCTCTTAAACTCTGATTCTGGGAGACCGGGATCAAGTGTCCGGTAACCCGCCTCCCCTTTTTTCTTCTCAGTTTTCGTTAAAATTCATTTTTCTTTGTACAGACACATGAGTGTTCTGGTGACAGCCACAACAATATAAAATATTATTCACCACTTTTGGATACTAACTTATACTCTCTTCTTGCTTTCTCCATAATTACGTTTTATTTTTTATTTAGAAAGACTCTTTGATCTAAAGAGCTAAGGTGTAGTCTTCAGTAACCTATTCAGTGTACAAGGTGACCTCCAAACTTAGGAAGCCTGTCTAACGGTCACATAAAAGAAAAAAAAATCCATAAATCCTTGGATCGATTACATTTTGAATATTTTATGTTGTTCTTGCTAAAAATATATATATTCTTTGCACTGAACTGCGCATTAAAAGACATTACCTTGACTTCTCTTTGTCATGCCTGCATTAGTTTTTCAAATTGTGATAAGTATTAAGTGTGAATCATTTTTCTATCACTAAATTATGTTTAACTTCGCAGTTTAAAGCATAATCCTGGAACTCATTCAGGACGATTTGCGGTATTTTATTCATGATACTCTCAGATAATTATAAGTACCGTACGAATCACTTGTCATCGTCTGAGTGTTATGATTCATCGTGTAATACATGTAGAGGGTGAGTTTAGACAGATGACAGGAAGAAAGGAGACAAAAAAATTTAAATTACTTTGGCAGTGTTGAATTGGTAGAACTTCTTTATCGAGATATTTATGTTCGATATTATACCTTCATATTGTAGTGAATGGTATCATTATCTTCTTGCTTTCAGCATAGTTTGTATCACTGACAAACATTACGTAGTTATTAATGATTAAATTGAATAAATAGATCAGGATAACATGTTACGAAATGATTTAAAAGTGAATAAAGTAAAACTAAATTGTCCGTGTCATGTTATTCCCCTCGACATTTTGTGGTCTGGGGCTAGGCTACCGGTGGCCAATACATTTAAGAGAAGAAGACTAGTGTACTGTCCTTGGTGTCTTTACGAAATCGAAAACTCTTCTGTCACCTCTTGACAATCGAAATTATGCAAGACCGTCACTGTTACTGGAGCACACTAGTGTGAAAATCCACAGAATTCACTTTAATTCGCCTCCGTTCATTCCTGTCTTCGAATAATTTTCCTTCCCCTGAAATAGGAGAAGTCGATGACTGCTGTCCAATCAATCCAGTTCAGAAAGTCTCCCTTAACGTAGGTGCAGCCGCCTGGAAATAGCAACTGTACAATGAGAAGCGCCTTTCTGTTTCACTCCCACCCATTCCTATTCAAATCTCGATGCGTCGTAGACGAACTTTCATCAAGCCTTCAGCAAACAGGAACTATTTGGATATGTGATGACCATTACTTTTATATGGGATTTGATAAGAAAACGACCGAATACCAGCCGGTATATATCTTTTGATGTGAAAGGCTTTTTGATAAACGCTGGGATATATTTCGAAGAGTTTTACTCATTTTTACCTCCCACCTTTAGGACGGTGAGGTGATATTTGACTGTGTGTGTGTGTGTGTGTGTGTGTGTGTGTGTGTGTGTGTGTGTAATTCACTGGGTCGGTCAGGATCACTTGATGGTCGTGATGGTCAGCTTTTATCCTCCTGGAAGGGAGATGAGAGCTCATATAGTCCGATCTAAGGGCAAGGCTGTGACATTCACACACGCACACACCCGTCTCCTTGCTCAAGGGTGACAGTAACCACCCACTTCGTCACTGAAACTTTTCGCAACCTGAGCGAGGCGTGTGTGTGTGTGTGTGTGTGTGTGTGTGTGTGTGTGTTGTTTCGCAATATAACACAAAATATATTTCGAGTTTATTACAGAAATGGATAGGAAAGGGTGGGTGTTTACTGCCTTTATTAGAACATTCTTTCTCCCTAACATCAAAAAGAGAACTTTTCTCTTTTATTCCTGTTCCCACCAGACATGTTTCTCCAGGTGAAGGTAGACTTATAGAACCGGAAATGTTACAAGTAGCTTTCATAAACCGTTTCATTTCAAGGGTTTCTCCTATATATAATAAAACAGTCGGTCTATTGCTAACTATATGTAAACATCACTGTGCTAAAGATTTTAGGGAAGGAGAGAGTGTTGGTACTGGTTCTTAAACTCTGTTTCTGGGAGACCGGGATCAGGTGTCCGATAACCCGCCTCCCCTTTTTCTTCTCAGTTTTCGTTAAAAATCATTTTTCTTTGCACAGACACATGAGTGTTCTGATGACAGCTGCAACAATATAAAATATTAATCACCACTTTTGGATAATGACTTATACTCTGTTCTTGTTTTCTCCATAATTACGTTTTTTTTTTTTTTTTCAGATTTAGAAAGACTCTTTGATCTAAAGAGCTAAGATGCAGTCTTCAGTAACCTCTTCAGTGTACAAGGTGATCTCCAAACTTAGCAAGCCTGTCTAACGGCCAAAAAAAGAAAAAAAAGAATCCAAAAATCTTGTGATCGATTGGGTTTAGAATGTTTTATGTTGTTCTTGCTAAAGACATTCTTTACACTGAACTGCGCATTAAAAGACATTACCTTGACTTCTCTTTGTCATGGCTGCATCAGTTTTTCAAATTGTGATAAGTAAAAACTGTCAGTCATTTTTCTAACACTAAATTATATTTAACTTGGCAGTTTAAAGCATAATCCTTAAACTCATTCAGGACGTGATCGATTTTAGGTATTTTATTCGTGATACTCTCAGATAATTATAAGTAACGTACGATTTACTTTTCATCGTTTGAGTGTTATGATTCATCGTGTAATACAGATAGACTGTGAGTTTAGACGGATGAAAGGAAGAAAGGAGACGTAAAAATTTAAATTACTTTGGCAGTGTTGACTTCGTAGAACTTCTTTATCGAGATGTTTATGTTGGATATTACATCTTTATATTGTAGTGAATGGTATTATTATCTTCTTGCTTTCGGCATTGTTTGCATCACTGACAAATATTACGAAGCTATTAATGATTAAATTGAATAAACAGATCAAGATAACATGTTACGAAATGATTTATGCGTGATTAAAGGAAAACTAGATTGTCCATGTCATGTTATTCCAGTCGACATTGTGGGGTCTTGCGTTAGGCTACCGGTGGCCAATACATTTAAGAGAAGAAGACTAGTGTACTATCCTTGGTTGCTTTACGAAATAGAAAACTCTACTGTCACCTCTTGACAATCGAAATTATGCAATACCGTCACTGTTACTGGAGCACACTAGTGTGAATATCCACAGAATGCACTTTAATACGCCTCCGTTGATTCCTGTCTTCAAACAATTTTCTTTCACCTCAAATAGGAGGAGAAGTCGATGATTGCTGTGTCCAATCAATCCAGTTCAGAAAGTGTTCGGTAACGTACGTGCAGCCGTCTGGAAATAGCAACTGTACAATGAAAAGCTGTTTTCTTCTTTCCCTCCCACCGATTCATATTCAAATCTCGATGCGTTGTGAACGAACTTTCATCAAACCTTCAGGAAATAACAAATATTTGGATATGTGATGACCATTACTTTTAGATAGGATTTCCTAAGAAAACGACTGAATACCAGCCTGCATATATCTTTTGATGTGGAAAGGCTTTCTGATAGACGCTGTGGTATATTTCGAAGTTTTACTAATTTTTACCTCCCGCCTTTAGGAAGGCGAGGTGATATATGACTGTGTGTGTGTGTGTGTGTGTGTGTGTGTGTGTGTGGGTGGGTGGGTGTGTGTTGTTTCGCAATATAACACAAAAAATATTTCTGGTTCATTTGAGAAATGGATAGGAATGGGTGGATGTTTATTGCCTATATTAGAAAATTCTTAGACTCTAACATCTAAAGAGATCTTTCCTCTTTTATTCCTGTTCTCACCAGACATTTTTGTCCAGGTGAAGGTAGACTTATGAAACCGGAAATGTTACATGTAGCTTTCATAAACCGTTTCTTTTCAAGGGATTCTCCTATATAAAATAAAACAGTCAGTCTGTTGCTACCTTTATGTAAACGTCACTGTGCTAAAGATTTTAGAGGAGAGAGGGTTGGTACTGGCTCTTAACCTACCGCGTCCCGGGGACGTGAATTCACGTCCTCACATGATGTGCACTCATATCCCGGAAACGTAAATTAACGCGGCAACATTGCAAGGTCCCTAATTTGCACAATTTTCAATTTTCGTGAGTGATTTTTAGCACGTATATACGGGACACCTTGCTTTACAAGATGCCAGGCAGGGACAATGCCTTATCCAGCATGACCTCCTCCCCCCCCAGCATGACCTTTTCTCAGCAATTCACCTTTTATCAGTGACCTGGCCAGTAAAGCCATGTCATGCCACTGTACGAAATTCAGGGCCAAAGTGATTCCCCAATTGATGAGAATGTGGAGGGCGAACATTCGAGGAAGAAACAGTCAGAAATGATGATCAGGTAATGTGGCAAAAAAAGGTCAGGCATTGTGATGATTTAGTGAGCGAAACACTGCTTATAATGCCTATATTACCATTTGAAAACCAATATACTCTCGTACTACATATAAGTTCGTACCAAATAAATAAATAAATACCGTTTATGAGTGGTGTAGAATAGTTATCCTCCCATTGAACTCGTTTTCTTTGCAGCCAGCCTGATAGAAAACCCTGTAAGGTAAGGAGGTACTCCTACCTGGATCGAGTATTTTAAACCTCAGGTGAGCGATTTCTCTATAATTTCCGATGTTAATCACCAAAAGCTGATGTTTGAGCCAAAAAAAAAAAAAGGTCCAAAAATGTCGGGACTGGGGCGTATCGCTGCCCAGAAAACATCGGGATGGGGCGGGTTAATCTCTGATTCTGGGAGACCGGGATCAAGTGTCCGGTAACCCGCCTCCCCTTTTTTCTTCACAGTTTTCGTTAAAACTCATTTTTCTTTGCACAGACACATGAGTGTTCTGGTGACAGCCACAACAATATAAAATATTATTCACCACTTTTGGATACTAACTTATACTCTCTTCTTGCTTTCTCCATAATTACATTTTATTTTTTATTTAGAAAGACTCTTTGATCTAAAGAGCTAAGATGTAGTCTTCAGTAACCTATTCAGTGTACAAGGTGACCTCCAAACTTAGGAAGCCTGTCTAACGGTCACATAAAAGAAAAAAAAAATCCAGAAATCCTTGGATCGATTAGATTTTGAATATTTTATGTTGTTCTTCCTATAAAAAATATATTCTTTGCACTGAACTGCTCATTAAAAGACATTACCTTGACTTCTCTTTGTCATGCCTGCATTAGTTTTTCAAATTGTGATAAGTATTAAGTGTGAATCATTTTTCTATCACTAAATTATGTTTAACTTCGCAGTTTAAAGCATAATCCTGGAACTCATTCAGGACGATTTGCGGTATTTTATTCATGATACTCTCAGATAATTATAAGTAGCGTACGAATCACTTGTCATCGTCTGAGTGTTATGATTCATCGTGTAATTCATGTAGAGGGTGAGTTTAGACAGATGACAGGAAGAAAGGAGACAAAAAAATTTAAATTACTTTGGCAGTGTTGACTTGGTAGAACTTCTTTATCGAGATATTTATGTTCGATATTATACCTTCATATTGTAGTGAATGGTATCATTATCTTCTTGCTTTCGGCATAGTTTGTATCACTGACGAACATTACGAAGTAATTAATGATTAAATTGAATAAACAGATCAGGATAACATGGTACGAAATGATTTAAAAGTGAATAAAGTAAAACTAAATTGTCCGTGTCATGTTATTCCCCTCGACATTTTGTGGTCTGGGGCTAGGCTACCGGTGGCCAATACATTTAAGAGAAGAAGACTAGTGTACTGTCCTTGGTGTCTTTACGAAATCGAAAACTCTTCTGTCACCTCTTGACAATCGAAATTATGCAAGACCGTCACTGTTACTGGAGCACACTAGTGTGAAAACCCACAGAATTCACTTTAATTCGCCTCCGTTCATTCCTGTCTTCGAACAATTTACTTTCCCCTGAAATAGGAGAAGTCGATGACTGCTGTCCAATCAATCCAGTTCAGAAAGTCTCCCGTAACGTAGGTGCAGCCGTCTGGAAATAGCAACTGTACAATGAGAAGCTCTTTTCTCTTTCACTCCCACCCATTCCTATTCAAATCTCGATGCGTCGTAGACGATTTTTCACCAAGCCTTCAGCAAACAGGAACTATTTGGATATGTGATGACCATTACTTTTATATGGGATTTGATAAGAAAACGACCGAATACCAGCCGGTATATATCTTTTGATGTGAAAGGCTTTTTGATAAACGCTGGGATATATTTCGAAGAGTTTTACTCATTTTTACCTCTCGCCTTTAGGACGGTGAGGTGATATTTGACTGTGTGTGTGTGTGTGTGTGTGTGTGTGTGTGTGTGTGTGTGTGTAATTCACTGGGTCGGTCAGGATCACTTGATGGTCGTGATGGTCAGCTTTTACCCTCCTAGAAGGGAGATGAGAGCTCATATAGTCCAATCTAAGGGCAAGGCTGTGACATTCACACACGCACACACCCGTCTCCTTGCTCAAGGGTGACAGTAACCACCCACTTGGTCAGTGAAACTTTTCGCAACCTGAGCGAGGCGTGTGTGTGTGTGTGTGTGTGTGTGTGTGTGTGTGTGTGTGTGTGTTGTTTCGCAATATAACACAAAATATATTTCGAGTTTATTACAGAAATGGATAGGAAAGGGTGGGTGTTTACTGCCTTTATTAGAACATTCTTTCTCCCTAACATCAAAAAGAGAACTTTTCTCTTTTATTCCTGTTCCCACCAGACATGTTTCTCCAGGTGAAGGTAGACTTATAGAACCGGAAATGTTACAAGTAGCTTTCATAAACCGTTTCATTTCAAGGGTTTCTCCTATATATATAATAAAACAGTCGGTCTATTGCTAACTATATGTAAACATCACTGTGCTAAAGATTATAGGGAAGGAGAGAGTGTTGGTACTGGCCCTTAAACTCTGTTTCTGGGTGACCGGGATCAGGTGTCCGATAACCCGCCTCCCCTTTTTCTTCTCAGTTTTCGTTAAAAATCATTTTTCTTTGCACAGACACATGAGTGTTCTGATGACAGCTGCAACAATATAAAATATTAATCACCACTTTTGGATAATGACTTATACTCTGTTCTTGTTTTCTCCATAATTACGTTTTTTTTTTTTTTCAGATTTAGAAAGACTCTTTGATCTAAAGAGCTAAGATGCAGTCTTCAGTAACCTCTTCAGTGTACAAGGTGATCTCCAAACTTAGCAAGCCTGTCTAACGGTCAAAAAAAGAAAAAAATCCAAAAATCTTGTGATCGATTGGGTTTAGAATGTTTTATGTTGTTCTTGCTAAAGACATTCTTTACACTGAACTACGCATTAAAAGACATTACCTTGACTTCTCTTTGTCATGGCTACATTAGTTTTTCAAATTGTGATAAGTAATAACTGTCAGTCATTTTTCTAACACTAAATTATATTTAACTTGGCAGTTTAAAGCATAATCTTTAAACTCATTCAGGACGTGATCGATTTTAGGTATTTTATTCGTGATACTCTCAGATAATTATAATTAACGTACGATTTACTTTTCATCGTCTGAGTGTTATGACTTATCGTGTAATACAGGTAGACTGTGAGTTTAGACGGATGAAAGGAAGAAAGGAGACGTAAAAATTTAAATTACTTTGGCAGTGTTGACTTCGTAGAACTTCTTTATCGAGATGTTTATGTTCGATATTACATCTTTATATTGTAGTGAATGGTATTATTATCTTCTTGTTTCGGCATTGTTTGCTTCACTGACAAATATTACGAAGTTATTAATGATTAAACTGAATAAACAGATCAAGATAACATGTTACGAAATGATTTACGCGTGATCAAAGGAAAACTAGATTGTCCGTGTCATGTTATTCCAGTCGACATTGTGGGGTCTAGCATTAGGCTACCGGTTGCCAATACATTTAAGAGAAGAAGACTAGTGTACTATCCTTGGTTGCTTTACGAAATAGAAAACTCTACTGTCACCTCTTGACAATCGAAATTATGCAATACCGTCACTGTTACTGGAGCACACTGGTGTGAATATTCACAGAATGCATTTTAATACGCCTCCGTTGATTCCTGTCTTCAAACAATTTTCTTTCACCTCAAATAGGAGGAGAAGTCGATGATTGCTGTGTCCAATCAATCCAGTTCAGAAAGTGTTCGGTAACGTACGTGCAGCCGTCTGGAAATAGCAACTGTACAATGAAAAGCTGTTTTCTTCTTTCCCTCCCACCCATTCCTATTCAAATCTTGATGCGTTGTGGACGAACTTTCATCAAACCTTCAGGAAATAGCAAATATTTGGATATGTGATGACCATTATTTTTAGATAGGATTTGCTAAGAAAACGACCGAATACCAGCCTGCATATATCTTTTGATGTGGAAAGGCTTTCTGATAGACGCTGTGGTATATTTCGAAGAGTTTTACTAATTTTTACCTCCCGCCTTTAGGAAGGCGAGGTGATATATGACTCTGTGTGTGTGTGTGTGTGTGTGTTGTTTCGCAATATAACACAAAAAATATTTCTGGTTCATTTGAGAAATGGATAGGAATGGGTGGATGTTTATTGCCTATATTAGAAAATTCTTAGACTCTAACATCTAAAGAGATCTTTCCTCTTTTATTCCTGTTCTCACTAGACATTTTTGTCCAGGTGAAGGTAGACTTATGAAACCGGATATGTTACATGTAGCTTTCATAAACCGTTTCATTTCAAGGGATTCTCCTATATAAAATAAAGCAGTCAGTCTGTTGCTACCTTTATGTAAACGTCACTGTGCTAAAGATTTTAGAGGAGGAGAGAGGGTTGGTACTGGCTCTTAACCTACCGCGTCCCGGAGACGTGAATTCACGTCCTCACATGATGTGCACTCATATCCCGGAAACGTAAATTAACGCGGCAACATTGCAAGGTCCCTAATTTGCACAATTTTCAATTTTCGTGAGTGATTTTTGGCACGTATACACGGGACACCTTGCTTTTCAAGATGCCAGGCAGGGACAATGCCTTATCCAGCATGACCTCCTCCCCTCCCCAGCATGACCTTTTCTCAGCAATTCACCTTTTATCAGTGACCTGGCCAGTAAAGCCATGTCATGCCACGGTACGAAATTCAGGGCCAAAGTGATTCCCCAATTGATGAGAATGTGGAGGGCAAACATTAGAGGAAGAAACAGTCAGAAATGATGATCAGGTAATGTGGCAAAAAAAGGTCAGGAATGGTGATGATTTAGTGAGCGAATCACTGTTTATAATGCCTATATTACCATTTGAAAACCAATATACTCTCGTACTACATATAAGTTCGTACCAAATAAATAAATAAATTCCGTTTATGAGTGGTGTAGAATAGTTATCCTCCCATTGAACTCGTTTTCTTTGCAGCCAGCCTGATAGAAAACCCTGTAAGGTAAGGAGGTACTCCTACCTGGATCGAGTATTTTAAACCTCAGGTGAGCGATTTCTCTATGAATTTTCGATGTTTCTCACCAAAAGCTGATGTTTGAGCCAAAAAAAAAAAAGGTCCAAAAATGTCGGGACTGGGGCGTATCACTGCCCAGAAAACATCGGGATGGGGCGGGTTAAACTCTGATTCTGGAAGACCGGGATCAAGTGTCCGGTAACCCGCCTCCCCTTTTTTCTTCTCAGTTTTCGTTAAAACTCATTTTTCTTTGCACAGACACATGAGTGTCCTGGTGACAGCCGCAACAATATAAAATATTATTTACCACTTTTGGATACTGACTTATACGCTCTTCTTGCTTTCTCCATAATTACCATTTTTTTTTTTTTTTTTTTTCAGATTTACAAACACTCCTTGATCTAAAGAGCTAAGATGCAGTCTTCAGTAACCTATTCAGTGTACAAGGTGACCTCCAAACTTGGCAACCCTGTCTAACGGTCACAAAAAGAAAAAAAAATCAGAAATCCTGTGATCGATTTAGTTTAGAATGTTTTATGATGTTCTTGCTAAAGACACATTCTTTGCGCTGAACTGCGCATTACAAGACATTACCTTGACTTCTGTTTGTCATGGCTGCATTAGCTTTTCAAATTGTGATAAGTATTAACTGTCAATCATTCTTCTAAGAGACAGTTATATTTACCTTGGCAGTTTAAAGCATAATCCTGCAACTCATTCAGGACGTGATTGATTTTAGGTATTTTATTTGTGATACTCTCAGGTAATTATAAATAAAGTACGATTTACTTGACATCGTCTGAGTGATATGATTCATCGTGTAATACAAGCAGAGTGTGAGTTAAACAGATGACAGGAAGAAAGCAGACATAAAAATTTAAATTTCTTTGGCAGTGATGACTTGGTAGCACTTCTTTATCGAGATGTTTATGTTGGATATTACACCTTCATATTGTAGTGAATAGTATCAGTATCTTCTTGCTTTCGGCATAGTTTGCATCACTGACAAACATTAAGAAGTTATAAGTGACTAAATTCAATAAGCAGATCAGAATAATGTTACGAAACGTTTTAAACCTGTATGAAGGAAAACTAGATGGTCAGTGTCATGTTATTCCCCTCGAGATGGTGGGATCCGGAGCTCGGCTACCGGTGGTATATACATTTAAGGGAAGAAGACTAGTGTACTATCCTTGGTTGCTTTACGCAATCGAAAACTCTCCTATCACCTTTTGACAATCGAAATTATGCATGACCGTCACTGTAAATGGAGCACACTGTATAGTGTGAGAATACACAGAATTGCCTTAAATATGCTACCGTTCATTCCTATCTTCAAACAGTTTTCATTTCCCCAAAGTGGCGGAGAAGGTGATGAATCCGGTGTCTATTCAGTCAAGTTCAAAAAGTCTCCCGTAACGGAGGTACAGCCGTCTGGAATTAGCAACGGTGAAATAAATAGATCTTTACTGATTTTCCCTCCCACCCATTCCTATTCAATTCTCTCAGCGTTGTGGACGAGCTTTCATCAACCATTAAGGAAATAGCAGCTACTTGGATATGTGAAGAGTATTACTTTTAGATACGATTTGGTCAGAGAACGACCGAATATCAGCGGCCGTATATCTTTTGATGAGGATAGGCTGTTTGATAAACACTGCGGCTACATTTCGAAGAGTTTTCCGAATTTTTACCTCGCGCCTTTTTCAAGGCGAGTTCATGTGTGTGTGTGTGTGTGTGTGTGTGTGTGTGTGTGAGTGTGTGTGTGTGTGTGTGTGTGTGTGTGTGTGTGTGTGTGTGTGTGAGTGTGTGTGTGTGTGTGTGTGTGTGTGTGTTTCGCAAAATAAAATAAAAAATATCTCTGCTTCATTTTCAGAAATGGATAGGAAAGGGTGGGTGTTTACTGCCATTATGTGGTTTGGTCCTTGAAGAAGGGTAAGGGTGCTGGAGGGGGACACTATACTGTGGCACCTATATACAGTAGATGGGAGGCTCAACTGCCTGGTTATAAAAACGTCCTTACACGTGATTTCGCTGTGTACCCTGGGTGGAGCGAAGTCGTTGGGGATTCCACCCTGTGTCTGCTCGGCCAGACAGACAAGGGTTATACAGTAAGAACAGCAACAACAGCAGCACCAGCACCACCACCACCACCACCACCAACAC
Source organism: Coenobita brevimanus (assembly GCF_032717465.1). NCBI lineage: Eukaryota > Metazoa > Arthropoda > Malacostraca > Decapoda > Coenobitidae > Coenobita > Coenobita brevimanus. The sequence goes on from NC_136966.1 coordinate 13,563,898, forward strand.
CAATAATAACAACAAACTTCCCTTAGCTATTTCCTTACCCCTGAAAAGGAAGATAGTGAACTACAGGAAAAAGGGAAAGTTAAGCTTGCAGTCCGTCAGGTTCACGCGTCAGATGAGCCTGGTGCCACAACAACAACAACAATTGGAAGGGGAAGATGAGGCCTTGAAAGATAGCTATAGAGAAGAAAGGACAAAAGGAAAGAAGGTGGGAAAGGGTAGGGACGAAAAACAGAAGAAAAGAAGGTAGAGAGTAAAACCAGGCTGGAAAGAGTTAGGTATTACAGAAAAGCTGAAAAGTGAATAAGAGGGAACCATTATGGGTAGGAAATGTCGTGGGCAAAAGAAATACAAAATGGCAGGGCGGGAAGTGGGACAGAAAGGAAAAGGTGGGATGGAAATGAAAGTAGATGCTTACTGGGGGATGGAAGATGAAAGACTAGATGGAATAGCGAAACAATATCTTTTTATTTTAAATTTGTCTCATTTCCATGTATATACATTTTGCACACCTCATTTCAGTTACAGGAGCCTCAGTCTGCAACTGGAAACATCAGTGAGCAGTAAGTACAATTTTCTATTCAATATGTTACTAGTATAATACCAGTTGTATCATGGTAGTAAATGAACGTTTTAAAAATAAGCCTAACCTAAATATATTGAATACAAATCGATGCTTCGTAAGTCTTGTAATATAAATCTAATTAGTATAATAGAACAGAAACAAAGGACCCGGTTAAAAGGAGACGGAAAGGAATGAAAAGGATACGGTGGAGAGCCAAAGAGTTTGAGAGAAAGAAGAAAGGGGAGAATGGAAGGAAGGAAGGAAGGGGTAAGAGAGAGATGAGGGTTGCTGTGAATGTTAAGAAAGAGACGGTAGGAGAGGTAAGGGCAAGGAAAACTGGAAGGGGAGAAAAAGGCAAAAGGCAAAAGAAAACTGACCTACAATGAGTAAGAGCGGTTTGGGAATGAGAGAGAAGGCAGCATGAATAGGACAGAGGTACGTGTATGTATTCTAATGGTATGAGCAGTATCGTAACAACGCTTCCCTAGATATTTATTCTGCTGGATCACACTTCATTATAGTCTTGCATGTCACTGATATAAACTATGTCGATATTTGGAAGATACACTGTAAATACCATACATAATAATATTTCGGTGTAAGAATTATAATTAATCGCCAAGGATAAGGAGTTACGAATCCATAGGCAATCAAAATATAGCCCAAAATCCCTATAACTTTGAATACTCCATCCTTTATACGAAACACTGACTGAAAATAACGAGTGTCTTCGGTCTGAATTGCCATCATTTTTCCCATGGCTTTTATTCAATTATAATCCGACATATTATTATTATCTGGCTTTCTTCAATGATACTGACAAAATATCTCTTTAGTGTAATTACATGTATTATCTATTACTTTACTCATTACCTCCAGACGGTTTTATTCAGCATAATGGTAAAATTTCTAATGGTGAAAGGGTAAATAAAGGCTATCTCAAACCCCTATAGTTCAAAGAAGTCGCCCCTAAGCTGAATGAAACCGTCAGGAGGTAGTATGAATAAACTAAAATGTCCTTCACCGAGGTGAACTGGTTTATAGCAAGGATCTACTGCCTTGCTCCTTTCACCTCATTATTATCTCTCTATTTTTTGACTTCCCTCCTTCCTTCCTCCCTCACCCCTCCTCCTTCCCCTCACCCCCATTTTCCTATCCCTTCATCCATCTCCCTTCTCCCTTTCCTCTTTTGAGCTACTATCTTCACCTATATTATTGCGTCTCCCCTCCTCCCTTTCCTACTTTCCTACTTAGTTGTGGGAGGAAATCGTTTCCCTTTTTCTTTCGGTCTCATCATCCAGTTTTAGTTCCCAATATTAACCCGACCCACAATACCTCAGGGAATGGATCAGTGTGAAATGAATATTGTTATTAATATTATGGTTGTCTTCTCTCTTCATGGATCCCCAACCAGGAGAAAGCCAGACTCATCTCAAGAAAGATTTTAGTCTTTATGCTGACCTGACGCTGATACGTACTTCCTTAGCCTCTCCATCAACATTTTCATCTCAGCTCTTGTCTCGGCAATTTATTTGTATTATCATTCTGTTATTTCCCCAAACATTTAAATTTCGCCGCTCCTTTCTTCAATTTTCACTTTTTCACCGAAGCATTTATTTCCGGCTGGCTTGATTATTCTGTCTGGTTTCCAGATTTTATTTCGGTATCATGTATTTATTTATACCTTGGTCTAAAACTGCGGTCTTTCTATCTTAATTGCTGAGTCGTAGCAATGGAGTAACACTACAGTACGGTGCTAGTGATACAGTTATGTTGTAAGGCGATGGTACTGCCTTTTTATCTGTCACTGAACTACGCGAAATAAGCCGCAAAATGATTAGGAAGCACTCTTCCTTAGCGATTTATATATTTAGCATACAACCACATGAGATTTCTGCTACGTATTGAATGGTGCTATAATATCGACATAATTTGCGTCATTTATATAATCTAGGATAAGGAAGTGAAAAGTGCAGAATAAGTCGCAAAGGAGATGTTACTAGATCTCCAGTGTCACTTGGAATATAGCCCTTAGACTGGAGGGAGGGACTGGTAGTTGAGAGGAAGGTTTAACAATTACTGTAGTCATGATTCTACAGCCGAGTGCAAGAAGGGCCAATATACAAAAAAAAAAAAAAAAAAAATCATTTTTCAGGAGGAGGAAAAAGGATTTAATGCCCCGTTCACTTGACGACTTAGCCAAATCTGTTTACAGCGCCTTCAGTCAAGGAGGATTGACGCAGGTCCTTTTACCACCAAAAATTACGTCGGATGACACTGCGTTTCATGGGCCAAACTTAGATCTGGCCTTTCTGGATGCTGGCTGCGCCTGAACTCTGTCGGAGAATTTAATTTTGATAAAATGGTTCTGAGAAGATCTACGAATCTCCTGCTGTCTGCTTTCTTTTAGCTTCTTTTGCGCTTCCTACTTCTGCTTCACACCCTTCCTCTTCTCCTCGCTATCGCATCGACTCCACATATTTCCTTTCCCTTTTCCAACTTTGAATTGTTATTCTATTCCCTCACCTCTAATCTGCCCTTAACAGTTCACTGCTGCATCTCCCCATTCTCTATGTTTACCCCTCCACTCACCTGCATGCCTTAATTGTCATTCATACCCATAACTTTCTATTAAATTCCTTACAAATCTGCCTAACCTCTCTTGTTTTTTACCCCCTGCGCTGCACATGTTCCTCACCTATCTCCTCTCCTTCCTCAGCTCCTCATCTTCGCTCAGCCTCTCCGACTTGTACATTACGTCATTCGTTCTGCTTCTTCTTTCTTCTCTTCTCTTTCTCCCCAACCCTTTCCTCCTTCTTCCCACTTTTTCCCTTCCGTTCCTCGCTCACCACCCCGTCTCTCTCATTTATTAGCTCATTATATTCACTTCCCATGTATACTTTTGCCTCTTTTCGCATCTACCCACACTCTCCCCTTCCTCCCTCCCTACTCTTCCATTCATTCCCACCCCTCTTTTTCAACTTTTTTATTTTCCTTCTTATGCCCGCATATTTTCCTCCTTTCTGCCTTGCTCCTTTCACCTCATTATTATCTCTCTATTTTTTGACTTCCCTCCTTCCTTCCTCCCTCACCCCTCCTCCTTCCCCTCACCCCCATTTTCCTATCTCTTCATCCACCTCCCTTCTCCCTTTCCTCTTTTGAGCTACTATCTTCACCTATATTATTGCGTCTCCCCTCCTCCCTTTCCTACTCCCCACTTTACCCATCTTCCCCCATTTCTCACCCCCACTCTACTCCTCCTCTCTTCCAACTCCTAATCCTTTCACTCCCACCTCTCCTCCCCATGTCTGGCCTGTTTCCCGGTCCGAATCAGATCAGCGTGGTGGTGACTCATGCTGTGACATTCTAACCACATCTTCAATTCCCTGTATTTCTCTGCGGTCATAGTCTTTGTTTTTTATCTGATCCACCACGTCCGATTAAATACAGCATTTCTCCGACCACTCCCTTTTCTTGTCTTTGTTCCGCCCCAACTTCTCCCCCTCCTCCCTCTACCTAGCTGTCTCTGTCTCTATCGCCACCATCTGTACGTGTCTATACCGTTTTATCGGTCTGCCCATCAGGCCGCCCAAGCGTTATCATTGTCTCCTTTCCACAGTCTCAGCTTCGAGTTCATTTTCAGGCACCACTATTCACCATTTTCCTGTGTTTAGTCCAGTCTCCGCCCGTTCCGCTATGGTAAAAGTTGTCGGCACTTTTTTATTTCAAAACGTTTCTCAACTCACACTACCCATTATTACGAGTCTGTGCAGTTCAAACTAAGGCGATAATCTGTTGCGTTGCTCTTGTCTGATCCGCTATAAAGCCAAATTAAGGTCTGGAGGCAATTAACTGTAAGGGAATGCCGCCACTTTTTTTTTTTTTTTAGTCATTCACATGAAGATCGTAGCAAAATGTGCGTAGAATAACATGAAATAATGCCATGAGTTATTAATAAATACTAAGTAACTAGTTTAGTAACTACAACAAACGGTTAGTGCAGTGTAGAATAGTGTTTTGTAGTGCAGTGTTGTGTCGCGTAGCGTAGTGTGGTGTGGTGTAGTACAGTGGTGTCTGCCAGTGACTCTACACTGAATGGTAAGCCAGACAATTTCCATTTCTTGTTACGACGATGGATGGTAACCACAAGACCAATAACTGGACACCCAGTACTGCCCGGTTAAAACTGACCGCTTCGTATTTTGCGTTGATACTGTAGTATGCTGTGGTTGGTCAGGCAGAAATTAATTGTCACAAGGTTGTGTTGTGGTGTATGTAAGGTGACCCGGCGTGTATGTAAGAAACTTCCTGGAGATTATCCTCGAGCTAATTTTTAATAATAAATGCTGTATCAATATGGGTCCAATTCTCAACCGTTACGGAGCTCCAGTTACTGATGACCCCATGGGTGGGAATGGTGTCTCTCATCATCTTCCCATAAGGTCATCAGTAACTATAACTCCGTAACAGCTTTATATATATGTATATATATATATATATATATATATATATATATATATATATATATGATCAAGCATAAATATTGAAGCTAGAAAGAGGTGAATAGGAAGTAGATTTCTATCTATCTATCTATTGCCAGACACCTTAATCCCGTAAACGAGGGGGACACAAACAAATAGCCTCCATGTCGCTCTGTCTCCCGCCCTTTCACTGCCCTACTCCCAGTTCACACTCTCCACTCTCTCTCATATACCTCTCCACTCCATCCCTCCATCTCATCCTCGGCCTACCCCTCCCTCTCCCCCCCCCTCCACCTCACTCATATACCGTCCTCGTCAGCCTCTCACTCTCCATCCTCTCCACATGGCCAAACCACCTCAGTGCGTTTCTCCTAACATTTCCTATCACATCCACATCCACACCACAACACTCCTTCATTTCCTCATTTGTCAGTCTGTCTCTCCATGTGACTCCACATGCTCCTCTCAAATAACTCATTTCCACTGCTCTCGCTCTTGACTTGTGTCCCTCCAACAAGATCCATGCTTCACTTCCATATGTTAGAGTTTATTACAATACTGTCATGATGTAACTTTTTCACTTCCATGCTCACTTCCCTGTTTCTTATCACTGCTTTCAAGGAACCAGCAATCTATCTTCCTTGTTGTACCCTTTCAAGCACTTCACCCTCTAAACTTCCACCCTTACTCATCGCACTATCCAAGTACTTAAACGCACTCACATTCTCCATCTTCTCACCATCCAGCCTCACTGTACATTCACTGACTTCATTTCTCTCGAAGACCATCACTTTACTCTTCCCTACATTCACCTTAGATTCCGTTTCTTACACACTCTCCCAGACTCATCCACCAAGCCTTGCAGCTCCCCTTCGTCTTCACTTAACAACACAGTATCATCTGCGAACAACAGTACAATGAGTTTCCAAACACTGCCCTCTCTCACTAGGGCCGCTCCAACAGCCACTACCCTACCTTGTATCTCTTTTATAACCCCATCCATGTACAGACTGAACAACCATGGAGACATAACACATCCTTGTTCCAATTCAACCTTAAAATAGAAAAATTCACTCAGTCCACTATCCACACTTACTGCAGTCTTAGTACCCCCATACATACTCTTCACGGCCTTCAACAATTTCCCATCTACTCCATATATTCTTAATACTTTCCACAGCCCTTGTTTATCCACCATGTCATATGCTTTCTCCAAATCCATGAAGGCTGCATACAACTTCTTTCCCTTCTCTAGAAACTAGAATTAGATTTATGTCACTTTATTCAATTTAGTACTATTTGGTCTAACAATGCCATCCCTCTGTCCTGAATATATAAGGGTGGCAACAGATTAACATTAGCATATGATGCTATAAAAGACGTGCTGTGAAAAGGATGCAGAGCCATTGTACTGTTTTACTGTTAGTGAGCTACTACTGCGGCCTGTAATATAGATCCACTATTTGGCTGAACAATTTCGAAAGTCTTGCACGTTATTCTGAAAAGCTTGTTGGGTACTGATGATCGCAATACTGGATATTAAAAGTTATTGCCCACTGCCTTGTTGTTTATCATACGATGTGGATTGAAATTAGTGTCCGTAATAGTACGTGAAATAAGCTGCAAAAGGACGAAAATCTAGGTCAAATAGAGTTTTAAGAACTACAGCATTACAGTATTACTACCATGCCAAGAGAGGTTTATGCAGACATTATAACTCCTCCATAGATTTATAATGCATTTGTAATGTAATGAACAATGCTGATATGCTGGCTTTTCATATGGTATACAAAGATATGAAGATAAAATTGCCATAAACAAGAAGGTGCATTCAGAGAGCACAACACCCGACACAATCAACGGGTTTAATCGCCAATTATCCATTTTTTACTTCCATCTGTATTCTTGACTTTAAATAAATTACTGCCAGAAACGAATTCTTTCATTCTTGCCTAACCCTTAACATTTCCACTAACTTCTGTTCAGATAAGATCACAATTGCTTGAGTTGACTTTACCCCAGTGAATATGACTTTTGACCTCTCCCTGTAACCTTGATCATTGACTGACCGTTCTCAAATTTTAACCACTTTATTTTCTTTTCAACCTGAACTTTCCACTAAATTTAGTATACAGTACATCAGATAAAAACTTCAAGTTTTTCTAGGCATGTGACCTTGAGCTTTGACGTATTGTTCTTAAAAAAAGATAACAATTGGTTAGCCTCGTGGGTGATCATCAAATCATCCACCAAGTGTGATTCAAATCAAACCGAATTTCTTTATGTTATTTGTTCGCACGCCGACACACGAGTCGAAAAATAGCCTTGCCCTGACCTTGGATAATAATTGTTTTCAAAACTGAGCCCCTTTCGATCTTGTTTGACCCTTGACACTCCCATCAAATTTGGTTCAGGGCAGATCAAACAGTTTGAGCTGACCTGGCCATGTGATACTAGCCTTTGACCTTACTTTGCGACTTTGATCATCGACTAATTGTTCTCAAAATCATATTCTGTTACTTCTGCCATATTTTCAACCAACAATCAAAGTTTCGTTTAAAGTAAATGAAATTTTTTTAAGTTAACCTTTTCCTGTGACTTTGACCTAAGACCTATTGTTCTAAAAAAAAAAAAAAAAAAAAAATGATTTACTCCTTGATTGAATTCAACCCTTCCACGAAGTTTGCCTAAAATCATAGCAAAATTTAATTATTTCGTTAAAAAACGTATACACACGCATCAAACTCTGCTTGCCGTTTGACATTTGACTGTTCTCATGATTCACTTCATTTTTTCTTTATCTGCAACAGTTCTTCCAATTATTGCCCAAATGGGTTAAAAACTGGTTTGGCTACGTTGATTTTGCTAGACCAGTGTTTGACCTAACCCAGTGTCTTTCACCTTTGACTTGCTGTTTTATAATATAAGAGGTTTCCCTATTTGCTATTTCTGAACCCTTCCACCAATTTCGGATTAATCAGATAAAAACTGTTTATTTTCCTAAAACACACACACACACACACACACACACACACACACACACACACACACACACTCACACACACACTGTACCTCTATATATATATATATATATATATATATATATATATATATATATATATATATATATACACACACACACACACACACACACACACTGTGTGCGTTGAATAAAGATGTGATGAGTGTGTACGTGTGTTGTGTGGCAGTGAGCTGTTTGGAAATGTGTGGTTTAGTAGTTTGTTATGTGACAGTGTGTAGTGTGGTACTGTGTGGTGTGGCAGTGTGTAATGTGGCACTGTGTGGTGTGTGTGGCAGTGGCAGTGTAATGAGTGTATATATGGTGGCACTGTGGTGTAAGACAGTGTTTGCATCTGGCACTGTGTGGTGTGTGGAAGTGTTAGGAGTGTATGTGAGGTCGCAGTGCGGGGCGTATGGTGGTATGTTCCAGTATGTGTGTGTGTGTGTGTGTGTGTGTGTGTGTGTGTGTGTGTGTGTGTGTGTGTGTGTGTGTGTGTGTGTGTGTGTTACAGTGTGTGGAATATGGAAGTGTGTGATTTGTCAGTATGTGGAGTGTGGCAGTGTGATGAGTGTGTATAGTATGGTCATGTCCCTTCTGTTGCACAAAGACTTCCTAAACGCTCTTTACAGACACGACCAACGTCCAACGTGTGCTACAAGGTAAGAGCATTCAACAGTGCTAGTAAAATTTATGAATCTGGTAGTGTGGAGCTGAAACAGAAATGGAATCGTGATGGAGAAGCAGACTGGGCTGGCAAGAAACAATAAAGAAGCTAATGGATGAGCAGAGAGCGTGATGTAGGGGAGGGAAGGAAGCGATTCATCTTTGACAATGACGGGATTTGAGTCAGGCTTTATTCGTTATCCTGGTGGTGGTCACAGTCTATTGTGTTCTTTTTTCTCACTTACTCTCTCCCTAACTAAATTCCCTTTCTCTTTCTCTCCCTCTCACTGACTTCCCCCCCCCCATCTCTCTCTCTCTCTCTCTCTCTCTCTCTCTCTCTAACTTCACTCCTTTTTCACTCTCGCTCACTCACTTTCCCCCAGACTCTCTCTGCCTGTCTGTCTGTCTGTCTGTCTGTCTGTCTCTCTCTCTCTCTCTCTCTCTCTCTCTCTCTCTCTCTCTCCCTCTCTCTCTCTCTCTCTCTCTCTCTCTCTCTCTCTCTCTCATCATCTTTTCTCACTCAGATTTATCAGTGTATAGTGCTCTGTTTTCACTCATTCCCTTTCTGCACATTCACTTTCTAACTTCACATTCCCTCTTGAATTCACAGATCATCTTCATTATCATCATCATCATTCTTCTCTAAAATATTGTGGGTTCCAAACACCGAAACAGGATGGTAGACGAGTTGAAGATCTACCAAATAATTGAAGTGGCCAATGAATTATGCCACACATCCATCCACTTGTTATTCAACTCACACACTTTCATGTTACGTCTCTCTTTTTATTGCACACCGACTACTGTCTCATGCAATTACTTTAGACATTAACAGTTGACTTCATTTGAGTCCTGGTGCATTAGCTATTTTCAAGGAAAAAAATAATACGGAGCTGAAATTTTGGGGAGAGCTTTCTAATATCATCTAGAAACATGTGTCAAAGTCCCCAGGTTATCCCCTTGTGTCTTTCCTGTAGCAGCCATTAAAGTATTTCTGTACTTTCTTCATATACGCATGTATTACCGTGTCTATGTTATCTACATTCATTAGACTATTCACTGTGTCTTACCCGCCAAAATGACTCAAAAAGCAATATTTAATTAATGATATTATATAATAATAAATAAAAACAACCTCTGTATGTTTTAAAATGATTGAAACCTTAATACAGTGCAAAATATTATATTCCATATATGTATGAATGCCAAATTTTTTGCACAATATTTCGTTAACTTCATCATGTACAGGTACTTCAGTATCAAAACATAATAATTATAACATTGAAATAACAAAAAGAAAAAAAGACCCACATGTAATAGTTTCTTTACATATTACCAACTTAAAAAAAAAAAAAAAACATATCAAAATCAAAATACTTTACCACAATGCAAACAACATTATTATTTGGCCAATGTCTAACTAATGTTGGTTTTGACAGTTATTTGGTAGTTATAAAGTAAAAGAAACATAAACTACAAAAATAACCTTGGACTGAAATTATGCAATTTCAAGTAAAATACAAGTTATTACAAAACAATCATATTCATATACGAATTATAGTACACGCATATAAAGATACTATATCAGTATCAAAATCTGTGATACTGGAAGTAATGAGACATGTTATTTACTAAGTTAAAGATTCATAACTTGAGCTAACAATAGGATGATGCATGTCTTTGTAAAATAGCACATTACATGTATATCTAATTACTTATATAGCCGGCATCAAAATCAATGTCTGGAATATTATTACACGGTGATTCAAAGCAGTTAATGCAGACCTCTGAACACTGAAGCCCAGCTGTCTTGCAGCTACAGTTGTTTGTGCAACCTTTTTTACATGCACAACTGATGAATCTGACCAATTTTTTTGGTGCTGGAGGCTTGTCTGTTGGAATGGGCATAAGAGTGCCTTCATTTTTTTTCCAGTCCCATTCTGTAGGATTTGGTTCATTGCCGAACCATTCTTGTGTCTGTAGGTACGCTCTGCACAAGTGTTGATGTGTTGCAGCACTAGAGGGTGGAAAATTGCTAGGTCGAATGTTGCCTTACTAGATGTCCTGGCCACAGATCTGTTATAGGCAATGTGTCTACCACGTTTTGATGGACATTAGGGATTGTCACGTGAGAAGAAGTCAACACTTCAATCTTCATGATACTTTGCTTCCACTGCAACAAGATCAAACATACTATGGACACGAGTTGTGACAGATCTTGCCCACTCATCATTTCTTCTGGATGCATGAAGCAAAATATTTTCTTTGAATTCTAGTGTTCTTACTTCATACACTGTTTTCTTCTCTTTAAAGGAATTTTAGTACTTGTGGATACATTTGTTGCACAGAATAAATACTGTGCTTTGAAATTTAAGTCCTTTTCTTGAGAACGCATTTGAATCTGAGATGTGGTGCTTGTCAGTATTTGTTGACTGTCTTTTTAGGTCTGCTTTTATACTGCTAGGTCTAGTATTGTTCTTTCTGCAGTCTGTGTGTACTATGAGAAGGATTTGCTTCTCAAATGTCTCATCCAGGCCAACATATCTTGATAAGCTGGCAGTTATTAACCCGCCGTGTGCCGGCTATTTTTAGCCCTATGGCTCACCCCAGTGCTGGCCATTTTTTGACCTTTTCTTTTTTTGGCTAAAATGATAGATTTTGACGTGGAAACAATGAATTTCGTCATTAAAATGCTCACCGAGGCTCGGAAATGAGTTTTATTGAGTCCTGCATACTCGTGTCCAGGTATAGCCGCTCTCTCACGCTCACCACGTACGTGAGAGAAAGCTGTTTTCTATGTAAGGTATACTCAGGTATTTATGCTGGGAAGGTCTAGCAATGTTCAATACATTTTTCTGATTACTTATTACTTCAGCATCTATCACAATATGCGTGTCTTTCTCACTGTGAATGCATTATCTTACACTTACTTGAAGATATGTACAGTCACGCGTACTAATTTCTGCTCAGGGGTTACCCCTTCCTTCCCCCCTCTACCCTGGACAGAGGGAAGAGGGGAATCGCGAACAAGTCTACCCCGCCTTCTGCCCCCAACTCCCCCACCCTCCACCTCCAGCTGCCAGTTACTGATTAGACGCAAATTTTCTCATGTCCTGTAAACATGACTAAACTGTCGTCGCACACGCTTGCAACGGGCAAGATTTGGACTATATTTTTAGAATAAATTATTACCGTATTGAACTGCATTCTCAAATTGAAAATATTCACCATCATTGTAATCCAGTGTCGTCCGCTGCACAATTCTGGGTTCCAGTGTTTACCTTTTCACTTCCCCCAGCTGTCTCTCTCTCTCTCTCTCTCTCTCTCTCTCTCTGAATTTACTTTTCCCACTCACTCTTTCTTTTTAAATTTATATAACTTTCTCTTTGCTTCTCTCCCTCTCTCCATCTTCTCTCTCGTTCTTTGTCTTAAGTCTTCCCCGCCTCTCACCCCTCCCCTCCCCCCACCTTAGGCCTGATCAGCAGTCAGTTATACCGTCACCGCTCCTTCGTATATCGTGTGCAGGCAACATTTATCACACACACTTAGGTCAGATGTATGGAAAGCTAATTTTTTTTTATATATATAATTGTATTTCTCATTATGTGCCAAGTTCAGATAGAGAACACCAGACCAATATTCGTAATTTTTATTAGAGTGACCACTCCACTTCACATAGCTGGGTAGCTGGGCTTATAAACTGCACACACACACACACACACACACACACACACACACACACACACACACACACACACACACGACTTAAATTTTGCACTGACAGCGTGGTATAACAACTGTATCTCCTGGCTCCAAACACGACTTAAATTTTGCACTGACAAAAAACCGGTTATTGAATGAGGAGTTTGACTGGGACGGGAAGGTTTGGAGACAGCAGATCCAGTTGTTAGAATGACTATATTTGTAGTCGCCACGCAGTCAGTGCAAAATTTAAGTCGTGTGTGTGTGTGTGTGTGTGTGTGTGTGTGTGTGCAGTTTATAAGCCCAGCTTTTTTTTTTTTTTTGTCTGACTCTGGGCATAGGCTTCACAGCCTGCTATCAAGGCCCAGCAGTCCTCCTATATACCATACACCTCTACATGTCACCACTTCGGTGCTAACACCCACCGTCCATATTGAATACATGCTAGGGCTGTCTCATACAGAACTGGTGTATTGGTATTAGCAGGGGTATTTTTACGACATGTCGGCGGGTCTTCTGGTAGATCAGTAAAGCCTGATTTAATGATTTTCAAATCCTTAAACTGTTCCCTGCCCCAGCCGGGATTCGAACCTGGGTCCGCTAGGACTGCAGGCCACCTCTCTACCGATTGAGCCACCGCCTCCCCTACCCAGCTATGTGAAGTGGAACGGTCACTCTAATAAAAATTACGAATATTGGTCTGGTGTTCTCTATCTGAACTTGGCACACAATGAGAAATACAATTATATATATATATATAAAAAAAATAGCTTTCCATACATCTGACCTAAGTGTGTGTGATAAATGTTGCCTGCAAACGATATACGAAGGAGCGGTGATGGTATAACTGACTGCTGATCAGACCTAAGGTGGGGGGAGGGGAGGGGTGAGAGGCGGGGAAGACTTAAGACAAAAAACGAGAGAGAAGATGGAGAGAGGGAGAGAAGCAAAGAGAAAGTTATATAAATTTAAAAAGAAAGAGTGAGTGGGAAAAGTAAATTCAGAGAGAGAGAGAGAGAGAGAGAGAGAGACAGCTGGGGGAAGTGAAAAGGTAAACACTGGAACCCAGAATTGTGCAGCGGACGACACTGGATTACAGTGATGGTGAATATTTTCAATTTGAGAATGCAGTTCAATGCGGTAATAATTTATTCTAAAAATATAGTCCAAATCTTGCCCGTTGCAAGCATGTGCGACGACAGTTTAGTCATGTTTACAGGACATGAGGAAATTTGTGTCTAATCAGTAACTGGCAGCTGGAGGTGGAGGGTGGGGGAGTTGGGGGCAGAAGGCGGGGTAGACTTGTTCGCGATTCCCCCCTTCCCTCTGTCCAGGGTAGAGGGGGGAAGGAAGGGGTAACCCTTGAGCAGAAACTAGTATGCGTGACTGTACAACCTGACTTCATTATGCACAGTCCTGGCACTTCCAAGAAGGTATTTACAACTTGGTTTCACTATATAGTCCTTACACTTACAAGAAAATATTTACAACTTACACTTACATGAAAATATTTACAAAATGCCTTTACTATGTACAGCACTGGGTGAGGCACACAGGCAGAGTGAGGCAGAGTGAGTGTGAGGGGGGGAAGCGAGTGAGTGTATGGCCTTGACAGCCTGGGGGATGGTAGAGGAACAGTTACCTTACATGCCTGCCAATTTTTACCCACGAATCTTGAAAAATTATGTCACAGTGAAGTTTTTTATTTCAAACCATTTTAAAACGGCACTGGCACTGGCCGTGGAATTATGTCAGACCGTTTTAAAACGGCACTGGCACGCGGCGGGTTAAGGTTTCCCGTCCCTTGCTTGTGACAGTTGATGTGTCTTTGCTCCCTAAGGCTTCATTGCAGATCATACATATGGATGTCATATTTATGGAAGTACAAAAAGAATCACGGACTTGCAGTGAAATAAAAGCAAAAATAGGAACACAAATAAATCAGACAATACAAACATACATTAGTGCTACCCCATGCACTCTGAACAACCAACATTGCTTTTTGACAGCATTTAGCATGAAGAATCATTTCATTTTATAAGATACGAGACATTGGAACCTCAGTTAAATAAAGGAATGGTTTAAAAGAATGAAAAACACAAGTATTCTTGCTAAAACCTTTATTTGTCATAAGACTGTTGGCAATAAAACTAATTATTTATTATTCCCCGACTTCAGGCATCCACTGTGTCAAAAGCCCAAGGGGGGAACTCGGGGACTTTTAGTATGTTATTCTACAACTCTTTAAGAAATAACACAGCAAAAATCACCTCCGTGTTACTTTTTTCCATGATTACCCATATCTCGACCTAATGCTCCTGGACTAATTTGGCAGGTCCCGTATAACTGCTGCACTTTTATTCCCTCTCACCTCCCCCCACCAACCTCGTGTATTGAAGCTCTCAGGACCTCATGATTTACTTTCAGCCGGTGTTCCTGGGCTAAAATACTAGACTTGCCCTGATCATGAGAGAGTTAACTACGCTTGGCAAATCCCTTACAAATGCTGCCTTCTGTCCCCCTTACTTTCCCCATCTCCGTCAACCAGCAACTAAACATGAGCCTCGTATATGCTAATTCTAGACATCCCTGCCTCATGTATGCACACACACACAGACACACACAGACACAGACACACACACACACACACACACACACACACACACACACACACGAACGCATATATGTATATATATATATATATATATATATATATATATATATATATATATATATATATATATATATATATATATATATATATATATATATATGTACTGTATGTATGCATATGCACACATATGCAATCACATTCGTACACAAGCGCGGAGGCATACACATACTCCTCCAAGGGAAAGGAAAAACTCAAGCTCTGCATATCTGGGGTGTACCTCAACCCTACATGGTGTGTCAATGAGTGAGGGGGTATAGACGGTGGGAGAGGGAAGGAGGGGGATAGGAGGATAGACCGAGGGGTTAAGGAAATGGGTAAGGGCAAGAGGAATGAGAGAGAGAGAGAGAGAGAGAGAGAGAGAGAGAGGAAGGATGTGGGGTGGAGGAAAGAGAAAAGGGATTGAGAGAGAAGGGAAAAAGCAATATACAAACAGATAAGCTGCAAGATAGGGAGAGCAACTGTGAATGTAAGTGTGTGTGTGTGCGTGTGTTTTTGTGTGTGTGTGAGAGAGAGAGAGAGAGCCGGGCAAAGGGCAAAGGTGAGAGATTGAAAGATGTCGTAGGAAATGGAGTAAAAGGAAAGTAAATAAACGTATAGAGCAAAGACATTTAGATAGCAGGTAAGAACGGGGCAAGGGCAAGGTGAGAGAGTCTGGAGAGAGCCCAAAGGATTAGACAGATATAAAAGGAGAAATTGATTCCAGGAAACGAACCTTCCAGTTTATCTTCACTTTCTTGCTGCGACATCTATTTTTTTTTTTTTTTTTTTTTTTTGGCAGGCGGGTAGGAACGTGAGGCAAGGCTATTCAGACCTTATTTTCAAGGCAAGGGAGACCAGCTTCGCCCTTCTCCGAGTGGTAGTATGTAAGAACCACTCTTCGGATGGAAGCCTTTACGAATCCAGTTCAGTTGGAGCGCCTTGACTCACTAGACCACCAGACGTCCAAATTATTACTTACTATGATGAATCAAGATGAAATGTAATTTTATTCTCTTTTCTACCATACATAATTTTCATTTCACTCAGACAACTACAAGACGTTGTAATTGATGCTGTGAAGGATCTCTGGCAATGATTAAAAAAAAAAACGCAGTTATCTAACCCTTTCATTCGAGTAAGTCCCGTCCAAGCTAAAGAAAATCGTCTGCTAACAGCACAAATAGTATAAATACTACGTCATCTGGATGATGGACTTAGGAACGCCAATGCATGCTAATCTCGTACACAGTGTGTCTCGTTAGGTACGTGAGAAACTTCAATGGCTATTCTTTCTTTAATACTCAGTAATAAATTCTATATCAGCATGGGTGCAATTTTTAGCGGTTACGGAGCTCCAATTACTAATGACTTAATGAGCGAAACTGATATTACTTATAGGTCAGTCATAAATACATCAGTGAGTGTAGCTCCGTATCTGCCTAGAAGTGCATCCTTGCTGATAAAGTATTTTCCCTCAAAGTTAGCCTTAGATTAACCTCGTAAAATCTGTCATAGATCGTGCATGGCTCCTATATACTATCACCAAATCCCCTGTCAGCATCATGTCCTGCCCATATTTTTCTCATTCCTCCCCGAACGTCACAGATCGTCCTTCCTGCTCATACCGTACTCTTTTGTTTTGTGTTTCATATTCCTATCACATGACAATCTTTCATGTAACAGATTCTGTTACTACAGCAGGCACGGTAATGTCTACGAACGTTTCATCGTGCTCGCTTTATTCGTAAATAGGATAGAATTCTCTGTCTTTGTAGGTTTCTTAACACCTCTTCCTTAGCAGTTTATTTTGCAAACAGACCTAGATGCCCTTTTTTGTCTCACTGATACAAACTTTGTAGATAATAAAACGATATATATGTGTATATATATATATATATATATATATATATATATATATATATATATATATATATATATATATATATATATATATATATATATATATATATATATATATATATATATATATATATATATGTACCATTACTAGTACCGCTACACTCGCTACAGCCATCTCCAATATCGACACAATTACACTCAGGCATCATCACCGTCACCATTACAATGCTACATCATTACCAATAACACAGTCCACCTCTTATATCACCATCACATTCAGTCTTCGTCATCATTACCATCACATTATCTCATCATTATAACCATCACAGTCCACCTCTTCTCATCATCATCACACTCAGCCTTCATCATTTATACCACCACAATACCTCACTGTTAAGACTACCACCACGATCCTTCTCTTCTGCGATCACCATCACACTCAGTCTTCATCATCGACACCACCACAGTACCCTATCATTACACTACCATCACAATCCACCACATTCAACCTTCATTGTCAATACCGCAGCCTCCCATCATTTTCAAGCTCATTGCAATTTCCATCACAAACGAAACAATCCCTCTACCACTTCCCTCCCACCAGCACCACCACCAACACACGCTTCTTGCATTTCCACATGCCACATATATCTACCAAAATTTGAAGTTCATCCTCATCCTCATCACATGTAAAATTATGTCCTTCATTTGTTTTCGTCACCATTACCACTATCACAATCCCCTACCACACTGATGCATTATCAAAACAAAATACATTGTATCTGTCATCATAAAATTATCATTTCCCACCATCACATTCTCAGATTTTAGTAACTGAGGACCATCTCCATCCAAACCAGTGCAGTCTCCCACAACCACCACAATCTCCATCACAAGCGAAATTATTCCCCACTAGCCACTTCTATCACTATCAAATTTTCACTCCCATACTTCTCCCATCAGCACCATTCCCTTCTCACCATTCCCCTCATTACCCGCTCCATTACACCACCACCATTCTACCCCCACCACATACAGCCACCACATGTATCACCATCATTCCCCTTAGCCACCTTTCTCCCACCACATATATCACCATCATTCCCTACATTCACCACCATTCCCCAGCACCACCATTTCTCTCCTGTCACCACAGTTCCTCCCTCACCGTTGCCATCATTCGTATTCCAACACCACCATTCTCCCACCATTTGTACCACCACCACCCCAACACATGTATTAGCATCCTACACAGACCCCTTTCACCACCACAGACCCCTTTCCCACCACCACGATTTCCCTGCCATTTGGTCACCCTAAGCGGCCTCTTCCCTCCCCTCACCATCACCACCACCACCCCATGGCCTGGTCCGGAAGTCATCAGTTAAGGGCGGGAGACCGGGTTTTGTTGACAAAGTATAGGTTACAAACTTTCCCAAAGCCAAGTCCGTGAGAGGCAGGCATAAGGGAGAGGAGGGGGAGGCACAGAAGGAGAGAGGAAGGCATGGAATGGAAGGGAGAGCTACTGTAGGCTAGGTGGGATGGTTCATTAGTTCCACTTCCTTTCATCGCTTGCAACTTGTCTTTTTCATGGTTAATTGAGATTTACCGAATTTACGAGTTCCTTTTTCGAACCGTGTTCTGTGTTTCACGATGAATTTCCTCCAGTTAGATTTAACATTTTTCGATCACATAATTAAATCTGACTTAAAGAGGAAGTGGGCAAAGTCCCTCATTTTTCTAACACCCATGAGGATAGGCAGTGATTGATCAAACTGCTCTCCTCTGTAGCTTCATCAGTTCATTGACATTTTTATTATTTTAATCCTGAATTCTCCAGACGATTTGTACTGACCTTACAAACGGCCTGTGGTAACGAAGGAGGTTAACGAAGGCTATATCTACAAATCATCAGTTTAATAAGTCGCTCATAACTTAAATGGAATTGCCTGAAGATGTCAAGAATCAAAAAAAAAAAAAAGTCATCGGATTCATGAAGTTAATACAAGTGTAGTCGGTATGTTGTCAAAAAAAAAAAAAAAAAAGTCAGCTTTGACCACCAAATCTAGTTATATTGGTGGATTGATATGACTAGTAACCAAGGAGATCCATTCCTGCTTCACAACTAAGGTCCGTCGAATTTCACACAACCCCAACGCAATGTATGAGTTCTGGGAGTGACCCACTTCTGTCACATGAATGCAAACCGGCTATACCAATGAGGCAAATAGTGTAAGCGTTTTTAATTTTCCATCGCATTAAAAAAAAAATGTTTAAAAAAAATTAAGGTTTCCATTGCCTTCGTGATCTCATGTTTGATAAAACCATCAGAGTCCTGGTGTTCCCGTTCAATAACGTTGTCTGGTGGGAGGTAGAAGTAGAATTTACGGCGGCATAGGAGTCTCCGTATCATCGCTTCTTTAGCGATTTACTTTGCACCTTACACTATAATATTCTCATGTATTAATCTAAATAACTTTAATATCCATACAGTTTGAGTACAAAAGCAGGCCGGGGTGTAATGTGTGCTTTAATTCACTGAGGAAAATATGTTACAAAATATCCAAAGCCAACTTGAATACAAACCTTTGTGTTTGTTGGTTTCTGTTCACTGGATATTTACAAATCACATACGACATCTGATGCGCATCACCCTTCTCTTTTGTAGTCTTGGAAGGCAATTAGTAACCATTATATGAGGCAAGCTGTCGTTTTGTAAGCACCAGTAAAATTACAACAATTATTAGACACTGCATAAAATCGTTTGATACTAACCAGAATAACATACCAAAGTTCTACTAGCTTTGTGGATGGGCTAGGGATTGGTTTCAGAATTCTTTTGGCGAGTGTATGGTTCATTGTGATGATTATGATACATACGACTGACCTCTCTCTGCTGAATAAAATCTTCTGCAGTCGCTGAGAATGAATAAACTAGGTTTTAATACCACAGTTTCAACTTCAGGTGATAAATGCAAACAGTTCTACGTATACCTCACGAGGAAAATAGTGTATCTCAGAACTGCGGTGAAACTTGACTTTTGTCACACGTCCTGCAGTATTAACACCTGCCCTGGAAAGGGACGCCTTCATGTGCTGGCATCGATGTAACCGGGCAACTCAATTGCTTGGTTAGGCAAACATCCCGCCACTACTTCCCTATTCTCCGAGAGGAAGATGGTGAACTGCAGTAGGATACTTTCGGCTGCAGTCCACCAGGCTTATATTTCAGTGAGCCTGAGGCCACAGCAACAACAGCTGAACATTGTGATGCCGAGTTTACTTTTTTTTTTTTTTTTAAGCTCGAATATTAATTATTTATAAGCGAAGAACTAGACAAGCAAAGTTAAAGAAGCAGAATAAACAATGTGTATACGTAATGGTTTGCCGGTGGAATAATTAATTAGTGAAATGGATGTGGTGTTCAAATGAACACTGCTTGTTTATACCTAAAGGAATTCTGTCACTCCCACAAGCAGAATACGTAGTAGCTGTTGCAAAAAATTAGATGAGCTTCTGGTGTGAGGCAGGATTAAATGCCATCAGTTACTGGTCAGATCGATCCAATAATCTAACTACACTTGACCATCATCTAAGCTGAAGGAGAGTTTAGGATTTTCGTTATGTAAAAAAAAAAAAAGATACGTGCTTTGGCTACCACAGACATTTCACATTCCATTGTATTACCAATAATTTAGTCTGATGTCAAGATAAGGGTAGGATCCAGCATTTTGCAAAGGGGGTGGGGGAGGCGTGATTCCTTGCAGAATTACAGCAAAATTGAATTCATGCTGAATCGTCAACATATTTCTCAAGGTTTAATATCAGATCCTAATGAAATATGTGTGTGATAACATTTACATGAGATATGCATTTTTTTTGGGGGGGAAGTAGCATTGTCCTTTTATCGTAAGTAATCATTCGTCAGCCGGAAATAAGGGGGACGGAAGCGTATACTCCCACGCCTCTTTGTAAATCCGTGCCTTGAATATACTGAATGTCGGATGGTCCAATGAGAAACAAAGAGGAGATGAAAGATGAGAGATACATGGAATGACAAGGTAGTGATGTGTAAGAGGGATGTATATGCATGGAACTATTTGTTTGAATAGGTCTACTTGTGTGAGTGTGCGTGCGCGCGTGCTCACAGTAACCAAGGAATATAACAAGGAACACAAAAGGTGTAGGGGTTGACGTGGTTGTGGGTGAGTGGATGAAGTGGTATCATGGACCCGTATACTCGTAAGCTTGGCAGCCTTTGAGTGCGTTGTCCCATACGTCTTTCTTTTTTCTTTTTTTTTTTGACATGGTACAAATAATTATTCTTTTTTCATATGAATAGTCCCACTTGTATATAGTTCGCAAAAAGTATCGTACAGGAACATATTAAAGCATCGTATACAGAAACAGACTGGTAAGTTAACGATGTTATAAAGCCTGGTATGGTCACAAGAATAGGAGACAAGGGTTTAGTGATGCCAGGGATCTTTATGGTGTCAGGGTGATAATGATGTCAGTGTGATGAAGATCGAGATGTTAAGGATGCCAGAGCGAAAGTGATCAAGATGTTAAGGATGTCAGTGTGATAGAGATCAGGGTGGTAAGGATGTCAGTGTGATAAAAATTAAGATGTTAAAGATGTCAGGCAGCTTATTATATCAGGGCGACAAAGGGATCAGAATGGTAATTAAGGCAGGGTAATACATGCATATCATTAAAAACATACCATTACCACCAGTGTATTAATTAGCACCGGCTATTAATTCATCTGTGCTAAAGGATCCAGTATTGTAGGAAATTGTTGTTCTATCCTTTATTTTTATTCATATTTACAGTACAGAGGCTCGTGGTTGCCACAAACGTACAATTACATTAAAAGAATACCACGTGCTGAGAGAGAGAGAGAGAGAGAGAGAGAGAGAGAGAGCGTAAGTAAAGAAAAAAAAAAAGTTTTTCAAAGGTAATTCCTCGGACATTACTCTATGTAGGGGAGGGAGAGAGAGGGGAAGAGGGGAATGGGGAAAGGGGAGGGATGGGGAAAAAAGAGGGGGTGAAAACAGAGGAGGGAGTAGAGGGTAATGGAAGGAGTAAGGGAGATGGGGGGGGCGGGTGGGAAGAGGAACGGGAGAGTAGGGAGTACACAAATGTTATGGCGAGCAGTAGCCATATTAATAAAACTTTCGGAGATAAAGTTGTTTATAAGTTTGCTTGTTCATAATAAAATAATTTTCACCCATGGGCTACCAAACATGTCACTCCCAGACCAGGATTACTGTGAAAATTCTCATCGGCTCTGATATATATTTCGCTTGTACCAAGACTAACATCGCAATAAATGGCTAAAGTCTTGTGTGAATTCTTTCCAATGTCTTCATTTGTTTTCTCATGGCTAATTAGTTCTTCGGGATGTTATCAGGCCCTTTAATCTGATAACGCATTTTTATATTTTGTAATTTCTGTTTAAAGACCCTTTTGGTAATCTTAGCAGAAGGCTGCAGTGTTCAAGGGTCAGTGAAAGGGATAGCTATCCGCTCAGATTGGAGCAGTTTCTTCTATAGCTAAATATTTGAGTGTGAAGGTAGCCAGCATATAATAAAAAAATACATCTTTGGGGTGAAGCAGTTAACTCCTCCACTCCGATGAGGTAATAAGTGCAAAAATTTTGCTCTATCCAGACCCCTGTTTTCAGTTTAGGATAGACTCTTCCAGCTGAATGTGTTAGACGGTAATATCCTATATTAACTCATTTACTATGAAAAGCACTTCATAAGTTAAATAAAATCGTCTGGAGGCAGCAAATGCAATTAAAATAAAAGTACCGGACAAAAAATATCATCTTAGAGGGAACCTTGGTATTGTTTGGCATAGGAAAGGATATACTGTGTTGTTGTTGCTGTTGTTGTTATGGGCCGAGGTTCATATGAAACAGAAACCCAGTGGACAGCAGGCTTAAAGTTGCCACTCTCCTACAGTCCACCATCCCCCTCTTGGGGTTAGGGATACAGCTGAGGGACGTTTGTATAACCAGACATTTGAACCACTCGATTATATCGATGTTACCACACGAAGGCGTCCCTCTCCAGCAGTTTGTGTGAACTTAGATAATGGAAAATTGCTACAGCAGCTGATATCAATGTTATATCTTGGTGGATGGAGATCTTTGGTAGGCAACCTCAACAGACCTTAAGTTGGTGGAGAAGGAAGCCTTCGTGAGGTAGCACTTATAATTCTGTGTCGGGTCTCTCCGAGTAAACGTAGTGTCTTTCATCTCCTTTCCTATATATTAGGAGAGTGTACTCCAGTGAAGGGTAACTTGAGCTTGCAGTCTTCCGGGTTCATGTTTTAATTACCCGGGGGCCTCAGCAGCTACCGTACTACTAGGATTTATCGCAGATTAATATCGGGTCTTGTCACGAATCAATTCGCGACATTTCCGTTTTGTGAGAAGCCACGAACTAATAGTGGAAAACTCATTGTGTATCGCTCAGCTAACCGTCTCTCCCTCCCTTTCGGAGTATACTTTTCAAAACATTCGTCACTTTCAAAAGTGACCGATTTAATGCACGTCACTAAGTGCGCTACTGAGCGATACAATTGTTTCTTTATCGTTCGCCTCTGCTTCCCTCAACCGTTAGCCACGCCTTGCGTCCTGCCCATACAATGTATTTGAATTCAGTCTTGTGTTTGCTGTGACGGAGAAAGGTTCTGTGCTCAGAAGTGGAGAGGTCAGCTAGCACCCCAAGCTCTACTAGTACAGTTAATCCCAGTACTCCCATCCCCCACCCCTTGGGTGATACATAGCATTCATCGACTGGTATTTCCTTTTGTATAATCCTAGTTTTAAGAGCTTAGTTAAGGTGTTTTTCCTAGGCGTAAGTATTTAGCTTTTGTGTGAGTGAGTGAGTGCGTCTCATTGATTTGATTTGAAATGTAACGTTAAATTTATTTTTGTAATTAATAAATTTAACAGTTCTTTTCCTTGAGCTTAATGTAAAGTAAACTCTTGTTTCATTTCTCCGTAATTAAGCTTATTTCCCACATAGCTCCTAGCTTGCATAAACGTTTGCTTTCATAACTGGTACTTAGACCAGTCTTGTTGTATTAACTTAATATCCGTTGTGCCACCTAGGAGTTAATGCACCAGCAAGGACCTGATATTGTTATTAGTATTAGTTATTTATTGTCAAGGGTGAAGTAACTTTCTCCAGAGGCTAACAGTACAGTAATTCAGCAATTGTGAGTAATTAGTCTCTGCTGTGTACTGTGGAGAAAGTTTATAAATTCTCGTTCTCAGAGAGTCGTGCGAAGAAGCAGCGTAAAGTAATCATTGCTTGATGTAGCAAGACAATCATTGTCTCTGCTCTTCAATATTATTGAATATTATTATCAATTTATATAATATTTAACCATTTATTATATCAAAATTACCCTGATATTATAAAAACCCCGTGACAATTGGCGACCTCATTCCAGGATATTAACTCCTAGCTCTAAAGCTATTCACGAGATAGTGCTCACTCATTCATATTTAGGTATTTATAATTAAAGTTTATAGGCACAAGTTTACTGGTGTTTGCCGTTAATTTAGCAAGTGAGTTTTTGCTTTATTAATCAATAGAGTACTTAACTCTAGTTTATTCTTGGTAACGCCAGACGATTTTATTCGCTCCTGGGAAATCGGCGTACCCATTGTGTTTATTATTGAGTCTTCCCAGTCATTTACATTTTTGATTTATTCTTTGCCAGTTAACTAGATAAGACTGGTCACCACTAGCTTGTGTCTGTACTCTTTACTTGTGTCATTAGTATTCGTCGCTAAGCAGTCAGTACTCAATTTCGGTTTACTTAATAAATTAGCGCCATGGCTACTACTGTATTTTTACAGGAAGCCAAAGATATGGGTCTTTCGGACCCAACCGAAATTAAAGAGTATATACTCTCACGGCATGATCAGGAGCAGCAGCACGAGAATGATGCCCGTGAAGAGCGTAAGATTCAGCGCGAATACGAGCGAGAACAGCGTGAGGAACGCGAAAAGGAGCGTGAATACGAGCGAGAACAGCGCGAACACGAGCGAGAACAGCGCGAATACGAGCGTGAACAGCGAGACAAAGAACGAGAACACGAACGTGCCGAGCGAGAAGCACGCGAGAAACATGAACTTGAAGTGCTGAAGCTCAAGCGAGATTCCTTGGCTTCAGACACGTCTGGTGCAGTTGGTCCAAGCTCCACGAGCGTTCTCCCTGCACATGTCCTGGCGACCCCACGCATCAAGCTTCCTTCATACAAGGAAAGCGAGCGAATCGAGCCGTACATAGCTCGTTTTGAGGACATGGCAGACATGTATCAACTGGATGAGGCAGCTAAGCGGCTTCAATTTCTTAGCCTATTTGAGGGCCCTGCCCTCGATATTCTCCACAGAATTCGTGGAGACAATCTCACATATGAGATGATGAAAGCTGCACTCATTAAGGCGTATGGTCTCACAGTAGACGACGCCAAAGTTCAGTTCATGCGAGCTCGTCTCCAAGACAAGGAGACAACTGTTCAGTTCCTTGATCGTCTCACAGCTTACTTAAATGAGTGGATGGAGAAAGATGAAACTCCTTCCACGCGTGAGGGGATAATTGACCTTATGCTGCTTACACAGCTAGAAAGATCGTGGCCTGCTGAGCTCATAGCACAGCTTAAGATCTGCCAGGTGAAAGATGCCAGCCAAATGGCAGAGAAGGCTGACGCATTCTTTACTGCATACGGGTATCAAGCTCGTAAGCAAAACACCTGGAGCAGAAAAGATACTGGGAAGCCGTCTCAGGCTGAATCCCAGCACCAAGGCCATTCTCAGAATAATGGCCAAGGTCCAAAACCGCAGTGGAAGGACCAGGGGCAAAACACTCAGAAACCTGAGTGGAAGAGGTACAACAAGTACCCTAACCAGCAGCAGTATCAGCCACGCAACCGACCGTCGGGACAAACTTTTTCACCACCAGCTCAAAAGAGGCAGGAAGCGAATGCAGCATTCATTCCTCAGCAGCAGCCTGGTGGTCACGTCCCTACCAGTGTGGGTACTTCCCCACAGTTCACTAGTCCCACAGTGACAGTGAACCCCCTCCACAGATGGCCAATGTTCCATCTTCCCAATATAATTGTCAAGGCACAATGTTCGCCGCATCAGTTCAGCAGCCTCATGAGTGGCTAGCTGCTTCCTCCACAGGCCCTCCCACAGGTGACAGTACCTTCCTTGTTCAGCCAGGGTTTGTGGGAGGCATTCCTGTGAAGGTCCTGAGAGACAATGGTTCCTCAGGTTGCTCTGTCAAGCAGAGTTTAGTTCGGCCTGAGCAGTATACAGGTCGACAGATCCATGCAAAGCTTATTGATGGATCAGTGAGATTGTTCCCTGAGGCATGTATCCAGGTGGCATCTCCATTTTATACTGGTACGACACTTGCAGTTGTCATGCCAGAGCCTCTATTTGACTTTATAGTAGGCAATATTAATGGAGTCAAGGATAGTTGCTCCGATGACGCTACTCAGACTTCGGCTGCTGCGGTAACACGAGCCATGACTGAGGCTCTAGACTGTCACCACAGTGATCATTGAATCGCCGCAAGATCTGATGTGTAGTCAACTTGTTGTACAAGAACAACATTCTGACCCGACACTTGCTACCGTGCGGAACAAACAAAAGGGTCGAGTGATAAAGTATTCACGGGAGGTCGAGCCAAGTTCCTTCGTAAACAAGGACGGCTCTACCGTGAGTCACGAACACCCGAGGGCGAGGTTCGACTGCAGTTTGTCGTTCCCGCCAAGTACCGCCTAGCAGTGTTACAATGGGGTCATTGTTCAGCCTCAGGAGGTCACATGGGCAAAAGGAAGACCCAGGGCCGTATCCGAGCTGACTTTTTCTGGCCAGGGATGGGACGAGACATAGATAGTTTTGTCCGTTCCTGCAGTGTGTGCCAAAGTATCACCACTAATCAGGGACATGTCCTTCCTGTGCCATTCATAACCACACCTGTAATCTCTGAGTCAGTTGAGAGACAGGGTAGTGGTGAAGTGGGTGCAGACCTGATGTCTCGCCCATTGGCCCCACAGGACACATTATGTCCAGGGCCTGTACATACGTATTATGTACCGTAAGTTAAGGGGGAAGTTGAGAGGCGACTTGAGGCTATGGAAGACCCGAGTTTGCACAAGGATTCTCAGCTTCCCGGTACTAACATATGTACCGTAGGTTAAGGGGAAAGTTGAGAGGCGACTTGAGGCTATGGAAGACCCAAGTTTGCACAAGGATTCTCAGCTTCCCGGTACTAATATAAGTATTGTACTGTAGGTTAAGGGGGAAGTTCGAGAGAGAACTCCGCAGTGGCGACTTGAGGCTATGGAAGACCCAAGTTTGCACAAGGATTCTCAGCTCCCCGATACTAATATAAGTATTGTATTGTAGGTTAAGGGGGAAGTGAGAACTCTGCAGAGGCGACTTGAGGCTATGGAAGACCCAAGTTTGCACAAGGATTCTCAGCTCCCCGATACTAATATAAGTATTGTATTGTAGGTTAAGGGGGAAGTGAGAACTCTGCAGAGGCGACTTGAGGCTATGGAAGACCCAAGTTTGCACAAGGATTCTCAGCTCTCCGATACTAATATAAGTATTGTAGGTTAAGGCACAGATTGAGGACCCGTGTGCGGTTCGAGGCTATGGAGGACCCGAGTTTGCACAGGGATTCTCAACTTGTCGAAACTAATCGTGTGCTATAATTAATGGCGACCTCGAATGTACGTCGTAGCACTGACTGCTAGGCAGAGAGTAATTGTAACATAATAAAATTTTGTCTCATTGACACTTTTGATGCTCCACCTCAATTGGTTTTGCAGGTTCAGCAATGGGTGTAGCAGTTTTGCTGTGCGGACCAGCTGATCGTCTGCCGCACGCTGCCGCCTCTTCTCCTCTGCCTTCGTCGTCGCCATATTATTATATACTGTGTCATTTTACACGTAGGTACAGTTACACTACAACTGTCACACCTACACCGTGTATTACATACACCACGCTACACAACAATTAGTTGTCAGTGTAAATGTAGCGAATTTTCGCTCAGTTTGACCTGAGTACAGGATTTTCACCTTTGTCACGGAGTTTTTCCCTCAAGCTTGCTTCTATTAACGTAAATACGAGGTTTTTTCGCTCACTGGCGACTGCGACTTTCTCCTGTAGCAGGATAGCACACACATCACAGTGTGAATCTTGTGTGAATGACTTAGGATGTATACATATATATATATATATCCACAAATTTTTTCCCATAAGGAAAAAACTTAATTTTGTAGGGGCGTAATGTCACGAATCAATTCGCGACATTTCCGTTTTGTGAGAAGCCACGAACTATTAGTGGAAAACTCACTGTGTATCGCTCAGCTAACCGTTTCTCCCTCCCTTTCGGAGTATACTTTTCAAAACATTCGTCACTTTCAAAAGTGACCGATTTAATGCACGTCACTAAGTGCGCTACTGAGCGATACAATTGTTTCTTTATCGTTCGCCTCTGCTTCCCTCAACCGTTAGCCACGCCTTGCGTCCTGCCCATACAATGTATTTGAATTCAGTCTTGTGTTTGCTGTGACGGAGAAAGGTTCTGTGCTCAGAAGTGGAGAGGTCAGCTAGCACCCCAAGCTCTACTAGTACAGTTAATCCCAGTACTCCCACCCCCACCCCTCGGGTGATACATAGTATTCATCGACTGGTATTTCCTTTGTGTATTTCCTAGTTTTAAGAGTTTAGTTAAGGTGTTTTTCCTAGGCGTAAGTATTTAGCTTTTGTGTGAGTGAGCGAGTGCGTCTCATTGATTTGATATGAAATGTAACGTTAAATTTATTTTTGTAATTAATAAATTTAACAGTTCTTTTCCTTGAGCTTAATGTAAAGTGAACTCTTGTTTCATTTCTCCGTAATTAAGCTTATTTCCCACATAGCTCCTAGCTTGCATAAACGTTTGCTTTCATTACTGGTACTTAGACCAGTCTTGTTGTATTAACTTAATATCCGTTGTGCCACCTAGGAGTTAATGCACCAGCAAGGACCTGATATTGTTATTAGTATTAGTTATTTATTGTCAAGGGTGAAGTAACTTTCTCCAGAGGCTAACAGTACAGTAATTCAGCAATTGTGAGTAATTAGTCTCTGCTGTGTACTGTGGAGAAAGTTTATAAATTCTCGTTCTCAGAGAGTCGTGCGAAGAAGCAGCGTAAAGTAATCATTGCTTGATGTAGCAAGACAATCATTGTCTCTGCTCTTCAATATTATTGAATATTATTATCAATTTATATAATATTTAACCATTTATTATATCAAAATTACCCTGATATTATAAAAACCCCGTGACAATTGGCGGCCTCATTCCAGGATATTAACTCCTAGCTCTAAAGCTATTCACGAGATAGTGCTCACTCATTCATATTTAGGTATTTATAATTAAAGTTTATAGGCACAAGTTTACTGGTGTTTGCCGTTAATTTAGCAAATGAGTTTTTGCTTTATTAATCAATAGAGTACTTAACTCTAGTTTATTCTTGGTAACGCCAGACGATTTTATTCGCTCCTGGGAAATCGGCGTACCCATTGTGTTTATTATTGAGTCTTCCCAGTCATTTACATTTTTGATTTATTCTTTGCCAGTTAACTAGATAAGACTGGTCACCACTAGCTTGTGTCTGTACTCTTTACTTGTGTCATTAGTATTCGTCGCTAAGCAGTCAGTACTCAATTTCGGTTTACTTAATAAATTAGCGCCATGGCTACTACTGTATTTTTACAGGAAGCCAAAGATATGGGTCTTTCGGACCCAACCGAAATTAAAGAGTATATACTCTCACGGCATGATCAGGAGCAGCAGCGCGAGAATGATGCCCGTGAAGAGCGTAAGATTCAGCGCGAATACGAGCGAGAACAGCGTGAGGAACGCGAAAAGGAGCGTGAATACGAGCGAGAACAACGCGAACACGAGCGAGAACAGCGCGAATACGAGCGTGAACAGCGAGACAAAGAACGAGAACACGAACGTGCCGAGCGAGAAGCACGCGAGAAACATGAACTTGAAGTGCTGAAGCTCAAGCGAGATTCCTTGGCTTCAGACACGTCTGGTGCAGTTGGTCCAAGCTCCACGAGCGTTCTCCCTGCACATGTCCTGGCGACCCC
Source organism: Coenobita brevimanus (assembly GCF_032717465.1). Classification (NCBI taxonomy): domain Eukaryota; kingdom Metazoa; phylum Arthropoda; class Malacostraca; order Decapoda; family Coenobitidae; genus Coenobita; species Coenobita brevimanus. The sequence goes on from NC_136966.1 coordinate 13,594,033, forward strand.
ACGCATCAAGCTTCCTTCATACAAGGAAAGCGAGCGAATCGAGCCGTACATAGCTCGTTTTGAGGACATGGCAGACATGTATCAACTGGATGAGGCAGCTAAGCGGCTTCAATTTCTTAGCCTATTTGAGGGCCCTGCCCTCGATATTCTCCACAGAATTCGTGGAGACAATCTCACATATGAGATGATGAAAGCTGCACTCATTAAGGCGTATGGTCTCACAGTAGACGACGCCAAAGTTCAGTTCATGCGAGCTCGTCTCCAAGACAAGGAGACAGCTGTTCAGTTCCTTGATCGTCTCACAGCTTACTTAAATGAGTGGATGGAGAAAGATGAAACTCCTTCCACGCATGAGGGGATAATTGACCTTATGCTGCGTACACAGCTAGAAAGATCGTGGCCTGCTGAGCTCATAGCACAGCTTAAGATCTGCCAGGTGAAAGATGCCAGCCAAATGGCAGAGAAGGCTGACGCATTCTTTACTGCATACGGGTATCAAGCTCGTAAGCAAAACACCTGGAGCAGAAAAGATACTGGGAAGCCGTCTCAGGCTGAATCCCAGCACCAAGGCCGTTCTCAGAATAATGGCCAAGGTCCAAAACCGCAGTGGAAGGACCAGGGGCAAAACACTCAGAAACCTGAGTGGAAGAGGTACAACAAGTACCCTAACCAGCAGCAGTATCAGCCACGCAACCGACCGTCGGGACAAACTTTTTCACCACCAGCTCAAAAGAGGCAGGAAGCGAATGCAGCATTCATTCCTCAGCAGCAGCCTGGTGGTCACGTCCCTACCAGTGTGGGTACTTCCCCACAGTTCACTAGTCCCACAGTGACAGTGAACCCCCCTCCACAGATGGCCAATGTTCCATCTTCCCAATATAATTGTCAAGGCACAATGTTCGCCGCATCAGTTCAGCAGCCTCATGAGTGGCTAGCTGCTTCCTCCACAGGCCCTCCCACAGGTGACAGTACCTTCCTTGTTCAGCCAGGGTTTGTGGGAGGCATTCCTGTGAAGGTCCTGAGAGACAATGGTTCCTCAGGTTGCTCTGTCAAGCAGAGTTTAGTTCGGCCTGAGCAGTATACAGGTCGACAGATCCATGCAAAGCTTATTGATGGATCAGTGAGATTGTTCCCTGAGGCATGTATCCAGGTGGCATCTCCATTTTATACTGGTACGACACTTGCAGTTGTCATGCCAGAGCCTCTATTTGACTTTATAGTAGGCAATATTAATGGAGTCAAGGATAGTTGCTCCGATGACGCTACTCAGACTTCGGCTGCTGCGGTAACACGAGCCATGACTGAGGCTCTAGACTGTCACCACAGTGATCATTGAATCGCCGCAAGATCTGATGTGTAGTCAACTTGTTGTACAAGAACAACATTCTGACCCGACACTTGCTACCGTGCGGAACAAACAAAAGGGTCGAGTGATAAAGTATTCACGGGAGGTCGAGCCAAGTTCCTTCAGTAAACAAGGACGGCTCTACCGTGAGTCACGAACACCCGAGGGCGAGGTTCGACTGCAGTTTGTCGTTCCCGCCAAGTACCGCCTAGCAGTGTTACAATGGGGTCATTGTTCAGCCTCAGGAGGTCACATGGGCAAAAGGAAGACCCAGGGCCGTATCCGAGCTGACTTTTTCTGGCCAGGGATGGGACGAGACATAGATAGTTTTGTCCGTTCCTGCAGTGTGTGCCAAAGTATCACCACTAATCAGGGACATGTCCTTCCTGTGCCATTCATAACCACACCTGTAATCTCTGAGTCAGTTGAGAGACAGGGTAGTGGTGAAGTGGGTGCAGACCTGATGTCTCGCCCATTGGCCCCACAGGACACATTATGTCCAGGGCCTGTACATACGTATTATGTACCGTAAGTTAAGGGGGAAGTTGAGAGGCGACTTGAGGCTATGGAAGACCCGAGTTTGCACAAGGATTCTCAGCTTCCCGGTACTAACATATGTACCGTAGGTTAAGGGGAAAGTTGAGAGGCGACTTGAGGCTATGGAAGACCCAAGTTTGCACAAGGATTCTCAGCTTCCCGGTACTAATATAAGTATTGTACTGTAGGTTAAGGGGGAAGTTCGAGAGAGAACTCCGCAGTGGCGACATGAGGCTATGGAAGACCCAAGTTTGCACAAGGATTCTCAGCTCCCCGATACTAATATAAGTATTGTATTGTAGGTTAAGGGGGAAGTGAGAACTCTGCAGAGGTGACTTGAGGCTATGGAAGACCCAAGTTTGCACAAGGATTCTCAGCTCCCCGATACTAATATAAGTACTGTAGGTTAAGGGGGAGGTGAGAACTCCGCAGAGGCGACTTGAGGCTATGGAAGACCCAAGTTTGCACAAGGATTCTCAGCTCTCCGATACTAATATAAGTATTGTAGGTTCAGGCACAGGTTGAGGACCCGTGTGCGGTTCGAGGCTATGGAGGACCCGAGTTTGCACAGGGATTCTCAACTTGTCGAAACTAATCGTGTGCTATAATTAATGGCGACCTCGAATGTACGTCGTAGCACTGACTGCTAGGCAGAGAGTAATTGTAACATAATAAAATTTTGTCTCATTGACACTTTTGATGCTCCACCTCAATTGGTTTTGCAGGTTCAGCAATGGGTGTAGCAGTTTTGCTGTGCGGACCAGTTGATCGTCTGCCGCACGCTGCCGCCTCTTCTCCTCTGCCTTCGTCGTCGCCATATTATTATATACTGTGTCATTTTACACGTAGGTACAGTTACACTACAACTGTCACACCTACACCGTGTATTACATACACCACGCTACACAACAATTAGTTGTCAGTGTAAATGTAGCGAATTTTCGCTCAGTTTGACCTGAGTACAGGATTTTCACCTTTGTCACGGAGTTTTTCCCTCAAGCTTGCTTCTATTAACGTAAATACGAGTTTTTTTTCGCTCACTGGCGACTGCGACTTTCTCCTGTAGCAGGATAGCACACACATCACAGTGTGAATCTTGTGTGAATGACTTAGGATGTATACATATATATATATATATCCACAAATTTTTTCCCATAAGGAAAAAATTTAATTTTGTAGGGGCGTAATGTCACGAATCAATTCGCGACATTTCCGTTTTGTGAGAAGCCACGAACTATTAGTGGAAAACTCACTGTGTATCGCTCAGCTAACCGTTTCTCCCTCCCTTTCGGAGTATACTTTTCAAAACATTCGTCACTTTCAAAAGTGACCGATTTAATGCACGTCACTAAGTGCGCTACTGAGCGATACAATTGTTTCTTTATCGTTCGCCTCTGCTTCCCTCAACCGTTAGCCACGCCTTGCGTCCTGCCCATACAATGTATTTGAATTCAGTCTTGTGTTTGCTGTGACGGAGAAAGGTTCTGTGCTCAGAAGTGGAGAGGTCAGCTAGCACCCCAAGCTCTACTAGTACAGTTAATCCCAGTACTCCCACCCCCCACCCCTCGGGTGATACATAGTATTCATCGACTGGTATTTCCTTTGTGTATTTCCTAGTTTTAAGAGTTTAGTTAAGGTGTTTTTCCTAGGCGTAAGTATTTAGCTTTTGTGTGAGTGAGCGAGTGCGTCTCATTGATTTGATATGAAATGTAACGTTAAATTTATTTTTGTAATTAATAAATTTAACAGTTCTTTTCCTTGAGCGTAATGTAAAGTGAACTCTTGTTTCATTTCTCCGTAATTAAGCTTATTTCCCACATAGCTCCTAGCTTGCATAAACGTTTGCTTTCATTACTGGTACTTAGACCAGTCTTGTTGTATTAACTTAATATCCGTTGTGCCACCTAGGAGTTAATGCACCAGCAAGGACCTGATATTGTTATTAGTATTAGTTATTTATTGTCAAGGGTGAAGTAACTTTCTCCAGAGGCTAACAGTACAGTAATTCAGCAATTGTGAGTAATTAGTCTCTGCTGTGTACTGTGGAGAAAGTTTATAAATTCTCGTTCTCAGAGAGTCGTGCGAAGAAGCAGCGTAAAGTAATCATTGCTTGATGTAGCAAGACAATCATTGTCTCTGCTCTTCAATATTATTGAATATTATTATCAATTTAAATAATATTTAACCATTTATTATATCAAAATTACCCTGATATTATAAAAACCCCGTGACAGGTCTCCTGATTCAAAAAAAAAAAAAAAAAAGGCATTCTTTGAGACCATCTGATTGTTAGAATTTCCCACGTATTAATTAATCTGACTGGGTTTTGCCAGATAAAAATAATCGTTAATTGGACTTTACTGCATTCAGACCCCAAGGTGAACGTAATCGTCTTGCACAGGCCTCAGTATTAACACGTGAATTTCATAAAAAGGGAAAATCTGTAAAAGTGTAGTTCTACGTAATATTCTCTCTCTGTCTGTCTGTCTGTCTGTCTGTCTCTCTCTCTCTCTCTCTCTCTCTCTCTCTCTCTCCTACTCGATAAGTAAATTTCCCTTATCTTACTCATGCACATTCACAAATCATCCTCATTGCCCTATATCATGTTCTCCCTTTCTCTCCTCTACGTAATCTGGACCAAAAAAGATAAACACCACGAGCCACACTGTTGCTTTATTTTCTCCAGCTTGAGAACGTCACAGATATTCATTTTCCTCCCTCCAGACGATTTTATCCAGCTTAGGAGAGACTTTTCAAGCTAACGGTGATAGATACATCCTTCATTTATTTCCTGTCTGCTACCTTGCCTTCCTAAGATGAATGAAATCGTCTGAGAATAGCAAAAATACAAGACAAAAGGAGTTGGTTAGGTCGAAGAGGTTAACTGGAAGTCTGTGTTACTGATAGAGTAAATGATAGCGGCTACAAGGCCTTAATTAACGCCCATTAAAAGATTACATCAAGTGAGAGAGAGAGAGAGAGAGGGAGGGGGGAGAAATTTTCATATTCTTCATTTTAATTATTGTTTCCTTCGAGAGATGACATATTAAACAGTGAAAAGCATCCCATGGCTGAGCTGATCGATATACAGGTATGTACATCTATGCAACTTAAGAACATGGTTTGCAAAACATTACCCCACTAAGAAGGCAAGTTTTAACAGGCAATGTGAAGCGCGTAAGTGTATCCCCTCCTTGTATCAAGCGATTCTAGTACTCTGCTCGCTCCCTAACACCATCCTTAGGTGGGAAAAGAGGCTGGGATGATGGTGATGATGATGATGACACAAGAAATACCACACTGAATCTCAATATCTTTAACCAGAGAACGTCATTAGCACTTTGTTCTTGATAGTACATTAGTTTTTTCACCTTAGGAGAGCCTATTAACAGAGAATATGTTCCTGAAGGCTGCAGCTAACCCTTTAGTTAGAAAAGTCTATTCCAAAGTGAATTAAATCGTTTCCTGTGAAATTAAAAGTAAACTCATGTAATCTGGATGAAGGGATTAATAAACGTCATGGAGGGATTGCCAATATTGGGAAATAAGGAGAAATATGAAGACAGATAATATAAATTCAGCTTTTAACTTTAGCCTGACTGACAGCACTTGTAGTTATACTTAATATAAACTAGGAATTCTGTATTATCCGTCAGGCACAAACTATAGTTCTGTTTATATGCTACGTCAGTAGAAGGCAGTGACGTAGGAGACTGTTGCTTCAATTGTACTGTATAAACAGACCGATGTGTGGCCAGAGAAACGGTGCACCCTCGTAAATACGGGGATAATTCGTAAGTTACTATTTTCTACCTTGTCTGTCGGGAAGACGACTTATTTTGCTGGTGTGAAGATGCTACATGAAGTTACTGATCAACCACGCCAATCCTTGATGCAAAGAAGCAAGCACTAGAAAACATGAAAAATGTTACGGAAAGAAGAAAACGATGCAGGGTAAACAACTGGTAACGGTGAGAAAGCAGTCTCCACAACACACGAATTGATTATTATACGGACCACCTGTATATAATTTGAACGATAATCTTTCATATATATTGCTAAACACTACAAACTCTAAAGCTTCACTTCAATACTGTACTCCGGCAACTTACTTCCTATGAACTGAACACTGTTTACGGATCGTTCATTTAGAGATTAAAGTTAGACTGCTGTTCCACAAGGTCTACCTGACATTCGAGGATGTTCGTCACTTTCCTCCCTGACGCACTGTGTCAAAGAGAATCATCTATGAGCAAAGAAACATACCAAGTCTCCCTCACCTTGGGAGTTCTAGTCAGCAGAGAAAATTATGAAATAGAATATGCAAAATGTTAGACGAATTGTTTTCCCTGACTAAGATTATTATCATATCAACGAGAAAAATAATTGTTCTGCGTGCCAGGCAGACAGTAATTGTGTTAATCTTCACTCTGACGGAACATTCCACATCTCGTGACTGAGAACAATTTACCAGCACCGTTATCGTCAAACACCTGCCACTGCTTCCTTCACCCACACGCAATACTCAGTTTAACTCTCCATAATGAATGAGATATTCTAGTATGTTCCTTTATTGGCTTAAAATTGCTATATATCGATCACGAATGCTGAGTTGTAACAATAGATTAACATTAAAATACTGTGCTGATCACAAATAAGTGTTATAACAAGGTTGCAGTGCCGAAGCATTGTCTTTTTCTGAAGTTAATCTACGTGAAATAAGCTGCAAAAGGTCGATAGCTTCCATCTATTTAAGTAAAAAGATCAATAGCGTTAATAATTAATTAACATGTAATGTAAATGTACAGTTATCGTAGTAAGTAGTTAATCTACCGTAAATTGGCAAGCTTGTTTACCAGTTTCTCACATCTCTTTCTGTCAACACCCGACTCAACTATTACTTGTAGCCGCTCATTGATTTATGTTAATTTTTAGTTTTTGCTGTCTTGCTACGCTACATCGTTTTGGTGGATTTCATTATGGTAGAACATTGGCTCCAATAGCTCATGGAATATATAAATAGATAAAAGAACTGGTCAGGAGACTAAAGGAGGGGGAGGAGGAGGAGGAGGAGGAGGAGGAGGAGGAGAAGGAAAAAGAAGAAAGGGGGGAGGGGGATAGCTTATAATGAGATTGAACTGATTCAGGGTTTGAGGTTTTATCTCTACTCGCTGAAAGGCCGCCTCCGCCCGATGTCAGAAGGCCAGAAATGAGTCATAACTCGGGAACCGGTGGCCCGGTTGGACTGAAAAACTGTTTTATTCCTGAAGGTAAAGTATTTTAACTGTACCCTGCTATAATTAAAATTGCACTAAGTTGCGGTTTGGGGTGTGACTTCAATGCCCTCTAAAAAAGTGATCCGCCAAACCACTGAAGCCACTCGAAGTCAAAAGGTCAGAAATGAGTCATAACTCTGTTACCGGTGGCCCAACTGGACTGGAAATTGTTTAGTTCTTCAAGTTAGAGCACTTTAGCGGTACCTTGCTCTGATAAATTTGCACTACAATGCGCCGTCTTTCCTGTGTTTCTGTCAACAATAGACAGACCAACCACCAAACATATAGTACAGCGGCTAAAGACCAAATTTTGACAGAATTGTGCACTGTTTGACAAAAGCAAGGAAATTGGCACAGATGTAGCCCATGATATGTGATTAATTTTAAGCTAGGTACCCATTGCTATCACCATGGTAACCAGCCGCAATCTTGAACTTCAAGTTGGCCGCCTTTAAGATCTGAAACTTACAATATCTCAGCTAATTGCCACCGTGGAAACATGATCTTAGTGTCTAAACACACATTTTCAACACATTGGAATCCATTTCTTCCATTAAAAAGAAAAATAACGACGCTAAACAACGATATGCATGGATAAAATCAAAATTAGCTGTATTTAATTTACAAAATTGGCAATATATGCGTTGCCATGATCCTGCTACCCCAGGCCACACAGTCAAATGTACACAGCCTTCACCTCAGGAATGGTTAATTGTCACTGCATCCACCGCCACATTTGCAGAGTTCAGTACACTGAAGGGTGTATGAGTGGCATTTACATTTTCCCCTGTACCCTTTTCTGCAGCTACAGTGAACCAGTTCATAGCATGATGCTGATGCGTCAAGTAGGTCCGTCCAGAATGGCTTCCATCCAGAACCTTCTTCACTCCACCCCTAGAGTCCAGGGCTAGGGAAAAGTGGATCAGGTACTAGAGCTTGAGACCAAATGTACCCTGCTTGGTATACAGCCCTTTTTATGTGCTGACATAATGCTGCCTTCATTGGCGGAATATGTTCCATTGTTCTGGAGCCCTGCGCAAACAATTGCTTCCGTGCTTCGTTCACTTTGCTGAGTGCACAGGTCCGGCTGTACAATACAGTGATGAACCTCTCAGTTTCACTGAGGACATGTGTATCAACATCATTGGGTCTTGTTGATAAAGCAAGGAAAGCGTCCGCTACAATGGGACATGCACACCAAGCTAACCGGGCAGACTTCTTTCCACGACAAAAGAAACTTGACACTGTGTCACACCCACTAAGGGCATGAAATACCATAAGAGCCTTCGTTTTTAAGCCCAGCTTGTTCACAATCTCATGGATAGCAATATGGTGAAATTTTGCACCAACACCAAAACTAATCCACAGCTCACTTACTCCAAGAGTGTGGAAGTGTCCTATAGCCAAAACCACCACATCTGTGTCTACTGTGCGGATAGCCAACTTTTGCAGTCCTTGTTTTGCACAATGTGCCACATGCAACATGATGCATGTGTCTGCCTCTTCGTGTGTGCAAGGCTGTAGCTGGGTTACATCACGCGGTGCACTCTGATCACTGGCAACAATTCTCTCTCCCTGTGTGTTCAGAACGACTTTTCCATTGGCGTTGTATGCTCTCACACACTCTGACAAATACTGGAACAGTTCCTCTTTGTTCTGGTCCAATCTGAGGAAATTTTCCCAAAGTCTTGGGATAGGCGATTCTGGAAGCACACGTTTCCTTTGACTGGACCCGATCTGCAACCTGCGATCACGTGTGGACTGCTTCAGACTTCCAGGAAAGTATCTGTCCCATACAAGGTCAATTCCTCTGACAGATTCCTCTTGGGAAACAAGGTAGGGAATTAATATCTGGTGGGCGTGATCTTCAAAAGTGCAGCTACCACATGGCTTCAGCATATGAATAACAGCAGCACCATCAAGCACCTTTGCCTCAACATCAGGAGCATGATGTGACGAGGGAGACAGCTTTTCCAGGCATTCCAGTAAATCTGACGTCCTTGTCGGAGTTGGCCCATATCCGAAATGGATGGCAGAAATTCCAGGTTCTCATGTTCAAAGAACTTGTCAAGGTCCCCTTGTGTGGCTTGACATGCAATGTAAAGCTTGTAAAACAGGTTGCAGTTTGTTTTCATACTATAGATGCAAATTGTTCCTTGCTTCGTGATAACTGCTTTGCATGAAGTGAGCTGAAGGGCAGCAATTTGTTCATTATCACAATGTCGCCCAGTGGCTTATTTGGCTTGCTTCGAAGACGTTCATCAACATACTTACAGCATTGTGTCTTTCCTACATCTTCAGTGGTGTATACTGTTTGCACATCAGTGTTCATGATGACTTTTGTGTCAAGGGTGATCATGTCCCCACTGTCTTCAAGGAAAGGATTTCCCATCTTCTCCAATGTAGACATCAAAGAGCAGACGTCTTTGGCAAAAGCATTCTGGATACTACTGTGTTGCTCATGGTGTGCTGCTGATTTTTTCTGAGTGACTGGATGGAAATTTTCTTTAAACTCAAGCACAAGACGGGAGATCTCTGGTCCTGCCAACATCCATCTCGCAAGATCCTGTGGATTCTCTGTCAAACCGACAGCACCGCCCTCGCCTTTAATGAGATCAGTGAGTTTTTCATGGCATTGGTCCATTACCATGGCAGAGAAGGCATTCTGGGTTTTCTGCACTACAAAATGGCCATCCATAGATTCCTTGTGGACACCAGGATGTGTTTTTTCAAGGTTGACCATGTCTGAAACGTGCACAGGAAGCCGTCTGTTGTAGGTGGTGTGGTAGAGTGCAAAGAGCCATGGAAGAATCTGCAGCAAACATTGGATGTATAGCGTGAAGTTCCTTTCCCGGATTGAACGGATGAACTGTAAAACCATCAGTTCCAGTTCCTACCTTGGAGTGAACTGCCATCTGAAAAAATGTAGGTGAGGTATCTGAAACATTAGCCATTGTTATAGTGTACAGAAGCTGAAATGTAGAACAAATTCTGTTACTCTAATAGGCTTATAGCACACACCTGTAAAAGAAGTTCTCACAATTAGGTATAGCGACATATATACTGATATTATAGATACGTGTTTGTACGCAGTCAATTCTGGGGGCCCACAAGATGATTTGATCAATACAGCTTCATCTGATGATAAAAAGCATCCCAGGAATGGATTCATTGACCTTGAAAATGTACAATTAGACACCAAGATCATGTTTATACGTTATGTGCAAGCTGAGATACCGCGGATCAAGGAATTTTATGGCACCCATTTTAACCCGCCCCGTCCAGACCACTTTTTGACCACTGGTACCCCCCAATCCCGACCATTTTTCGACCCTTGTTTTTTTTGCTAAAACTTTCGCTTTTGGTGAGAAACATCGAAAATTCATAGAGAAATCACTCACCTGAGGTTTAAAATACTCATTACAGGTAGGAGAGCCTCCTTACCTTACTGGGTTTTCTATCAGGCTGGCACCAAAGAAAACGAGTTCTATGGGAGGATAACTATTTCACACCACTCATAAACGGTATTTATTTATTTACTGTTACGAATTTATATGTAGTACAAGAGTATATTGGTTTTCAAGCAGTAATATAGGCATTATAAGCATTGTTTCACTCACTAATACCTGACCTTTTTTTGCCACATTACCTGATCATCATTTCTAACTGTTTCTTCCTCTAATGCTATGTAAAGTTTGTCCTCCACATTGTCATTGATTGGGGAATCACTCTGGCCCTGAATTTCGTACCGTGGCATGACATGGCTATACTGGCCAGGTCACTGATAACAGGTGAATTGCTGAGAAAAGGGCATGCAGGGGGGAGGAGGTCATGCTGGGTAAGGCATTGTCTCTGCCTGGCATCTTGTTGAGGAAGGTGTCCCGTGTATACGTACCAAAAATGACTCGCGAAAATTGAAAATTGTGGAAATTATGAACCTTGCAATTGCAGGACGTTGAAGTACGTCCTCGGGATTAGCTGTGACAAAACGTGAGGACGTGGAAGTACGTCCTCGGGACGGCGCGGGTTAAAATGCAAGATGGCGGCCGGTTACTATGGCGATGGCGATGGGTACCTAGCTTGAATTTAACGTACATAGCATGAGCTACACATGTGCCAAGTTTCATACTTTTGTCAAGAAGTGCATAATTCTTTCCCTTAGCCGCTGTACGAATACGGAAACTGATCATTATGAGAGAGAGAGAGAGAGAGAGAGAGAGAGAGAGATGGGCGAATGGCTTGAGGCGGAGTGTGTCTGATGAGAAGTAGATGTAAAGAGAAGGGGGAAAAATAACTAAAAAAAAAAAAAAAAAAAAATACAGTGAAACCGATTGGCCCCACGCATAGAACGCCCCAGTCGGAGTGACGGCAATGCATTCGTTCGACATCGATGAGGCGGCTGGAGGTTTTTCGGTGTTTTAACGTCATGAAGCAAAGTACAGTGCACTGGTTATCTACTCTTAAACGTAACACATTACTGCAAAATTAAAGTCCTTAAAATTGTTTTAATTCTAGGTATTTATTTTTTAGTGCACTTATGAATACAATAGAAAAATACATTTAACATGTTTCCATCAAATTTTAATACAAAGTTAAAAAGAAATGTAAGTAAAATATTGCAAAATATTATTTTCAGTCAACCTATGCAATACTGTTCTATAGTAAAGGAAAATAAAAATATTAGGCAATATGATTTTTTTAAACACACACACACACACACACACACACACACACACACACACACACACACACACACACACACACACACACACACACACACACATAGAAACAACACTTCTCTTTGTAACTTTCTTGTTTTTTTTCTTTTTTTTCCCTCAAAACGTTGTTTGGTGTCCATTCGTTTGTAAACTTTTTCTGGTGCGTCCCTATGAATCATCCAATAATAGTCCGCGATCATACGGGTATCCAAACGTCCCTTGTACCTTATTTCCATGTCCTTAATGTCCTGTTGGAGTCTTTCACCCTGTTCTTTACTCATCGATCCAAGATTTTCCGGGGAAGATTCCAAATGGGAATCCAAAAAGTGAGCTTTGAGACTCAAGTTGCAACCCAACTCCTTAAACTTGACCAACAAGTTATTCACAGTTCCTTTGTAATCTGGATCCTTACTGTTACCTAAGAACTAGGAGATTACTTCTCTGAACGATATCTAAGCCTCTCGTTCCAGATCAATCATCGCACCATCAAATTCTGAATCAGAAATCAGTTTTCTAATATCAGGTCCAGTAAATACGCCCTCTTTCAATTTAGCGTCAGACAAACCAGGAAACTTTTGGCACAAACACGTAAAACAGGATCCTTTTTTTTTTTTTTTAAACGGCTTTGACAAACTGCTTCATTAATCCAAGCTGAAGATGAAGCGGCGGAAAGCAGTAATTTATCCGAATTCATGAGGCTAGATATGACGATGTTGTTGGCAACAAACTGTAAATTTTTTCTCTTTGGCTATTACTTCTGATCCCAATGTAAATCCTTGGCTCTGTTGTCCCACTCACAGAGAAAAACATGAGAATTTTGTATCGCGTGACAGCTGACCCAGTAAGACACATAGAACTTGCAGGTCCCTACATATGAACCAAAGGTGTTCATTATAGCTGATTATCTTTCTCGAGAAGATTTGCCAAATTCTGATACGTTTCTTTTAAATGCAATGAATGAATATCATATACTGATGCCTGTTTATTACCATTATAAAGAAGTACCCCTTTCAGGCTTCATTTAGATGAATCTATAAATTGTCTCCATTCTTCTGCATTGTAATCTCTGCCACGATTCTGCAGTAGGCCACTTAGTCAGTGCAATAAACCAAGGATCAGTGCAATATACCACTATTTTTAAATATCACTGTGATGATGAAACACCCCACCGAAGGTAATTTACAAGTGCACTAGCCAACTAATTGAGTCACAGTGAGATACGTTTGCTGCACTCCAGTACAGGTATGACTCATCACTGTGTTGTGTTCCAGCTTTATTCTTGTCTATCACATAAAATTGCTGCTTTCTTTAACATGGATTTTACTATTAGAAATGCCAAATTCAAACATATCATCACTGTAATATCAAAATGATAAAGAAAAAAATTAATTGAAAACTAATAAAAGTGTTTTGTGAAAAAATGTTACGTGATGGAGATTTTTTTTAAATTTTGTAATTCAGAGCCTAAAAAAATAAAAATCTAATGAAATAATAATAAAAAAAAAATCAATGTATACCGGTGTAATGGAGTACGGTAGTCTAGCCTCGGACCCTACACCATGAAGGGGGTAATGTGGAACTGGCTATTACTGCTAATGTTAAAAAAATAAAAAAAAATGGCATATCCACGACGTCAGCGATAGGGAAGAGTGTGACATGTAATAAAAAGAGCAGATAAAGAAAGTCAGACAAATACATAAACCTTAAACGCACAGACAAAAAGCAATAATTACACCCCACAGGACTGGCACTGCACATATGTTGCAGCGGACGTATTTATAAAAGATTCTAACCATTTTATGTACCTTACAAGTATTCATAACGGTTAACTATTACCACAAATTGTTTTGGTTTCCTTACAGTATTTGTTCCCACTAAAATTCTCTATGATTTTATTGTGAAGAGTTTGGCAGCTTTTTGTGTGAAGTGAAAATTATACCAGGAATGTTACACACATTTAGCTCAGAAGAATTTATAAATAAGGACCCAAATAAGCAGATACAATTTCCCTTTGAACTCACACCGCCTGTCAATTTCCGTTTATTATACTCGTAGCAGTGACCACTGTCTGGAATATTTAATTACAGAACACTAATTACAGGGAAGGACGGAAACGGCTAATGACAGTTGAGACCGCATTTATGTACTCTCCTAACCCGTGTGTAAGATTGATTTGCATACATTTGTCTTCAGTCAAACAGCTGCCATGCAATTCACAACCAAAGCAGCGTGAATAATAAAGTGAAAAATACGACCATGCTAAATGACTCTCGGTAATAATTGTTAGGGGATTTTTTTTTTAAATAAATATGAGAATAATAATGGTTAGGATGTTCTATGAATACGATACATGAAGTAGTTATAGGTGTGCGTGTGGGGAGGGGAGGAACACTAGCAACAAACTCTCATCCTTTTTCTGTCCATCTCTCTAATGCAAGAGTTAACCTTTACTACCAGCCCTTCATTCATGCAACAGGGCAAATCTAGAACTGTCTTCCTCTATCTGTATTTCCAACTGTCTATGATCTCCAGTCTTTCAAACGCAGTGTGTCCAGGCATCTCGAAATGAACAGACCTTGAATTTGGCTCTCTGTTATCTTGCTTTGTTTTTTTTTTTCTTTGAGCAATCCTTCAGGCTTCTGACCTTTGGTCCTTTCTTCCATGCATTAAAAAAAAAAAAAAAAAGACCATACGTTGGTGAGGGCAGGTGTGGTACCGCGTCTACCTGAGCCATACCACCTGATGCCTCCGTTATCATCCACATCACCTCCTAGACCAGGAATCTCGTTGGCTTGGAGGTTCCTTGGCGTCTTTTAGTTTCTTTCTTTCTTTTACTTTGTTTCTTCACAGAATGTAAGTATTACTTATGTTAGCACTGAAACTGTATCGATTCCAGAATGACAGAAGTGACACACGAGAGAGTACCGACGTGCAATCAGAAAAATTAATCAAGAAAACAACGTGCTGGGCCGCTAGCATGGCTTCTAAAGCTCGGGAGGAGGCAGTAGGTGATGTCGCACGGCGGGTCATATTCCAGGTGGAAGCAGATTTAAAGCTATTTATTTTGCTTGAAGAGAAAAAAAAGGGTATAATACGTTACTGAAGCACTGCAAGTTGACGCTACAAATACATAAAAAGCATATAGGAATACGTAACGTGTAATATGTATAACAGATTGCTAAAAACGATTAAGAAACAGTTTTTGCTACCTAGAATACCGTCTGATATCCTAAGATGTCTGCACGGGGTGGTCTATTTATTACGCATCGCACTTTTATTATGTTGTAGGGACGTTATAGTCAACGTGTAAAGCTTCTATATTTATTTACCGTCATTGATTATAAGTAATTTTATGAAGAGGCCAAGATATCTGCGTCAGTCTTCAGCAGGCTGAGCAGTTCCTGCAGCAAACAAGAAGTAATATGACAGAAGGGCACAATATACGGATCATCCTGTATGTCGTATATCATGAAATGCACTAAATTTATTTTTCCGTTATTCTTTTTTTTTTTTTTTTTTATGTATCTGGCCCTGAGATCAAGCAGTCCCATGTGAATCAAAATAATGGCTCCACATACCTTTGCATGTCACTGCCTCAGGATTAAGTCCCACCGTCCATACTGAATACAGTGTAAGGCTCTCTCGCTGAAGACTGGTGTAATGGGATTAGCGGGAATATTTTCATAACATTTTGGTGGATCTTGTGGAGACTGTTTTAGTGATATCCAAATCCTCAGTATGTTCTTTGTACCAGCCTGGGATCGATCTAGCGTCCTGTCAGTCAACAATCCACTGCTCCACTTGGCCACCAATTCACCAATAAATTCATAACAACCATCGATTCCCATCATCGGGATACCTCCATCAGAAGTTATACTGTATTCAGAATTGGCCAGGTAAAATGGGAAGGCATGAAATTAACCTTATTTTCTTGTGAAGCCAACGTAGAAGCAAGGAAATTAAATGATTTGCTCTGTCCGTGCCTCATATTCTTCGCCCAGTAATAAAGAAATCTGGATGAGTTCAGGATACCAGTGACGCCGACAATGCGAGTTACAGGTTTGAATCCCCAGAAGCGGACGAAATTTCACTGTTAACATACTTTGTGTGTGTGTGTGTGTGTGTGTGTGTGTGTGTGTGTGTGTGTGTGTGTGTGTGTGTGTGTGTGTGTGTGTGTGTGAACTTTTCGTGGGAGTGGGGTAACTCATGGTTCGTCGGCAGAACAAGGTATAACACAAAAGTATCCTGAGGCATTCATTAATAATATCTGAAGACTTTTTATGTATGTACCGGACTCTGGGCACAGAATGGACAGTCCTTTCTTTGATGTCTAATAGTGCACTTAACCACAAATTATGGCGTCGTACATTACGTTAGAACAGAGCAATTTCATCCAGACTGATGTGGAGGCATGAGAGAAATGTTTTTACAACCTGACTGTGTGTCGGATGGAAGATACAGTAGTTATAGGCTTTTTGATAATCTTTTAACCCCTTCCCTGTCCCAGCCTGAGTTCGATTTCGAGTCCTTCTAGACTGCAGCTCACCTATCTACTACCTGACCACCAGCTGACTGACACAGCTGATATTTCAAGACTATAGTTCCTTCCCCTTGATTTGGCAGAGATTTTCGTCATTCTGCAGAATATTACTCGTAGCTTGATGACAGAGAAAATACAACCGCTATACATCCTTTGCACAAGACTTCGCGACTGGATCTATGTCCGAGTGCTAATCTCTTGCTATAGCTCAGCAGCCAACAGAGAGAGATGCCAATCTTGGGTTAATTTAAAGTAAAAAGTGTACAGTGATGCAGACACTCATGGCTGACACTCAAGCACGACAGGTGAGAAGAGGCGATGATATCACATATTTTATACCAAGTACAGCAACAAAATCCCGTCATTACGGTATAATTACGCGCGGAGCAGTAATCACGAGTGATCACAGGGATATAGGAGGGAAAACGGGAGGGTGGACAAAGAAAGGAAGGCAAAAAAGGAAAATGGGAGAGGGGGAGCAGAATAATTGGTGGGTGAAAGATGGATGTGGAGAAGCAAGACGGAGTAAAGAATGAGCAATGGAATGAGTGAGATGTATGGCAGGAAGGAGAGGATATGCAAGGTTTTTAAACTATTTCATTAAGATGACGTAGTAGTTCAGCTGATCTTACATACATTCAGTCGTTTATGTTCAAGCTTTGGTTGCACCTCGTGTCGCGAAGGAGTTAATGAAGACTGCGTCTGATCATTCGTTTGTGAAAAGTCTCACCTGAACTTATGAAATCATCCGAGGACAACATTAAGAAAATTATACACAGTTACATCATTTGAGAGAAAGGGCTGATATTGATCGATCACATGAGGGTCATTAAGACAGGCAATTTTTACCAAGTCCCAATCTCCTCATGAATACAACCCACAACAGTCTAATTTCCATTCAGGTCCCCAACTGCATTGCTGAAGAAAGCTCAAGACTGAGAGATTATGGAAGACTGTAAGGAACTAGAAAGCGCTCAGAGCGCGCATACCTCCGTCAATGCCATTGCCATAAAAAAGGATCCGGATCGGGACCCGTGGAGATCTATCGGGATCCGTGGAGATAGGATCTTGATGCAGATATGGATCCCCCTCTCAAAATTAATCAATCTTTTCTCGCCCCATGGTCCACTCGTCTACAAAATTTAATCGAAATTCATCGAGAACTCTTTTAGATATTGTGCGGGATTCTCCGGATCCAGATCCGGATCCACCCTAAAATTTTATCACTTCTTCCTTCGCCCATGGTCCAACCATCCACAAAATTTCATTGAAATTCATTGAGAACTTTTGGAAATATCGTATGGACAAACAGACAAACAAACAATGATGGATACATAACATGCTCCAACTTCGTAGGCGCAGGAAATGAGAACACGAATGAATACAAAAGGAAGCATACAGCAATTACCTATTGATGCTTTCGAAGCCATTTACTATGGATTAAGTGATGGAGTGGTTAGAGTGTCCCAGACGAAGTGACGGCCTAGCCATACGCACAGGTTCAGTACCGTTGAGATGAATGAAGGTTTACCAGCCATTTAATGCCGCCCTGGGAGTAGGCTGGTCCTCTGCCATTAAAATACCCACAGTAGCATAGCCTGAAAGGGGTAATAATGTATTGGAAGTTCCCGGTTTACTGTATAGAAGTCAATGACAAGAATAGCAAAGCAGGAGTACGAGTAGATGGATCAGAAGTGAAAAGGTTGGGTAATAAAGAATTGTGATTTCCGTGTTCACCTGGTGGTGAAGTTATAGAGCAATGATCATTTTCATGTCTTCCCATCCCTTCTTCCTTCCTGTTTCTTTGTTCCATCTCTCCACTTAATCTCAGCTTTCTCTCTCCTCTTTATTCCTATATCCTCCCTTCCTCTCTTCCTCTCTCCCTCCCTCCCTTCCTTACCTCATCGCTCAGTTTCTTTCATTTCTCTCTCCCCATTTTCCCCTTCTCCTCCCCTCTTCCCATCCCCTTCTTCTTCCTTCTTCTCACATTCTCCACTTCTTCCCCTCTTTCCCCTTTTTCCTTTTGCCTCGTCTTCCTCTATCCCTCCCCTTGTTTTCCTCTTCCCCCCTTGTTCTTTTTCCTTCCCCCTACCCTCTCTCCTCCCTCATCTCTCCCATCGCCCTCATTATCTACCACTCTAACTTCCCTTTCTCTCTTTTTTCTTCTCACTACCCTCTCCCTTCCTTTCCCCTTTCCCGGCCATCCCCTCCCCTCTACTATCCCTCTTCTCTCTTCCTCTCACTTTCCTTCCCACTCCCCTCTCCTTTCATTCTCCTCTCCCTTCTGTCACCGCCATCAATAAGCCATTCCGATCATTTGTGGATCAGATAAGAGCGTGTCACCCATTTTTATTCCGAGTATTTCTTCTTCATTCCCTTTTAATCCTCGGCCTACCCAACTGTCCTCCATGCATCCGCCCCCTCTCTCTCTCTCTCTCTCTCTCTCTCTCTCCTTTTCCCCAAATCTCCCTCTATTCTACTGCCTTTCTCTTTACGTAATACCCGGCCCTCCCTTCGCTTCCATTTTGCCTGTCCCCATTAATTACATACACAGGCGAGGTGTAGGGTGTGAGGACGGAACCATTTTCCGATTTCTGTATTAAAACGCGCGCGCGCGCACGCACACACACACACACACACACACACACACACACACACACACACACACACACACACACACACACACACACACACACACACACACACACCAGAAATTTGCTATGGGAGTTGTGTGACAGGCAAATGGCAGTTGTATTAACAGTTGGCTTTTATGACAATATGCATGATTTAATATAATACAATACAATAAAAACTTCATTAAAGAATGAAAGAAAAGAAAAATAAGAATGATATACGGACAAAAAAGAAAGAAAAAAAATTGAGACAGACAGATAAAATATTATAAAGTATGAATTAATGAAAGGAAGAAGGACAACGAGAGAAAAAGAAATAATGAAAGTAGAAGAAAAAATAACAGAGGGGAAATTATGGGAAAATATGGTGGTATGCAGGAAATCTATATATGAAAATCAAGTAGTAGCAGTGGTGGTTGCAACCCCAGACTGTAATGCAAATGAACCCGGTGGACGGGAAAACAAAGCTGTCCTTCTTCCGCAGTCCACATTGCTGCTTTCGGGGGACAAGAGCTGAGTGACATTTGTATAACAGGACAACTCCAGAGACTGGTCATATCGGTGCCACCACATGAAGGCGACCCTCTCCAGCAGCTATGGAAATCAAAGTGAGTAGGATAATATGCTTTTCAGAGATACAGTTCTTGCTATTATCGGTGGCTGAGTGGTCACCGTCGTTGACTATGAAGCTGTCGGCACGTTAGTTCCAGGGTTAAAATCCTGGTGTGGGGAGCTGGTGCCACTTGACAGGTGTGCATCTACCCATTGTGGGTTGGTAGGTAAAATGAGTACCTTAGATAACACGTATGGGAGGTGACTGTGGTAACCTGGCTGATGCAGTGGCACTGTATCCCAGTATATTGGGTGAATAAGCCGCCACAGGCTCAAAGGTTTATGTTAAGAAGATGAGCACCGAGGCTAAGCGCCTCATGGCGTCTGCCCCACCTTTATTTTTACCTTTATTATCTATCTGTTTCATTCAGGCTGGGGAAGATTGATCGAACTAGAGAGATTAAATACAGCCCTCATTACACACTGCACTATTAGGGAGCTGTACTAAACTGGAAAAATAGTCTGGAGGTAGTTGGAACAAAACAGTAGTGAAATCCCCGGGTTGAAAGTATAAGCACAGGTTGTTGTTGTTTATGATTATGATGGTTATGATAATGATTGATTGACTAATTGATTAACTGATTGATGATGATGATGATGATGATATTGAACCCTTTGTATCTAGTGACGTCCTTTTCACTATATTCTTGCTACCTTCAGACGATGTATTCACCGTAGAAGAAAGACTTTTTGAACTGAAGATGTTAGATGTAGTCTGCATGTACACACACACATACACACACACACACACACACACACACACACACACACACACACACACACACACACACACACACACACACACACACACACACACACACACACACAAAACCACAAAAGCACACAAAGGGAGGGGAAGATAAAAAAAAAAACAGATCTACTCTAAGTTGAACAATATCGTGTGAGAACAGCAATCATCGAATAGAAACTACGTCACCAGAGAGAAGGTGTTAGGGAACAGTAGTAACACTAGGAGAGTGTTGGTGAGTGAGATCGAGTGAGAAAGAGGGAGAGGGAAACCAAGGATGGAATGGAAGGATGAGTTATATGCATATACAGAGACATACATACATGCCTACATAGACAGATAGGTAGGCAGACAGATAGATGGACAGACAGACCAATAGACAGAGATAGACCGAATAAGATAAAAAAAAGGGGGGGGGGGATGGGAATAACAAAGAATCTTAGTGACTGGTGTGGAATAACATTAGAAAACAGGATAACTGCAGTAGGCCAGTTGGTCCATACAGTGTTTGTTATAACCCGACGGATATCCCTGACTTTTCAGCACAGTTGATGGCCTAAAGCAATCTAATTGGATAGCGCAATTTTTGTCACTAACCAAGGACACTCATTCCTACCTCATAACTAAGGATCAACGAATTACAAAAAGCCGCGACTTAGCATTCATGTTAAAGGAGTGGTCCAGTGCAGTCAGGTAAAAACAAGCCGATTATACGTAGCCTCTGTGTTTAAAGGGAGATGGCTACGACGGTGAGAGGAGATATGAAGTTAATACAGTAATAGTACGAGCAACGTTACGAAAAGGAAGATGTGATGGAGATGGAGAAGAAAACTGAAGATAAAACTGAAAGGAAAATGGAAACAAATGGTGAGAAGAAAAATGAAGATAATAATGGGAACCAGTATGATATATGGAATAAAAAGCGATATGTGAACATGGAAGAGAATATGAAGACAATAATAAAGCAGATGTACAGTTTCTTCCTCTGCATTCAGAGAAAACAGAGACTGCATACCCAATCTTGCGATATGTATGCTGATTCCCTTGAAATCCGTGTGCTCACTTTCCTTTATTTTTGATCGTTTTTATTTTTGGGAGGAAGGGGGCTGACCCCTAAGAGTCACTGAAGATCACGCTCCCCAAATATTGCACAGCGAATGAAAGTCCACTGTACAATATATACTAAGCTATTCATCCCATTCTTCATTATTTCTGAGAATTTTTAATATCTGTAGGTGAGGGGGCTGATCTTAAAAATCCTGGCTGTAAATAGTCTGTAGTGGAAGTCCTGAGTAACCAGACGAACTCACCTAGGAAATTTCATTAAAATATTTGTCTTGTTTCTGATCGTTTTCATTTTCTGGGAGTGCTGACCCCTCAAGAATCACTGTAGGGGTTCATCTCCCCAGACATTGCATTATGAATGAAAATTCATTTTCCAACATGCACAAAGATAACAAAGCCATTTCTGCCCTCCTTCCCCCTGTTTGTATCCTTTACAAGTTTTGGAGGTGAGTTGACCCTCTAAAAATATTCGTGGAAAGTTTTATACAGGAGAAGAGATTATAAAAGAACCAAACAAATTGACCTGAGCAGTTACGTTGAAATCTATGTGCTCACTTCTCCATACATATGGTCGTTTTTATTTTCAGGAGGTGGGGATGGCCCTCCAAGAATTATTTGAGTCATGTTCCCCAAATATGGAATTATGTCTGGGAGTCCATTGTACGACAGGCACTAAGTCTTCAAGCCATATCTCCCCTATTCTAGTTTTTTCTGAGAATTTAAACTTTGGTGAGGAGGATATGACAGCCTAAGAAACCACGGCTGGAAAATTGTATACAGTGCAAGACCTTCCCAGTGACCAGGTGAACTCGCCTTCGAAGTTTCATTCAGATCTATCTAATAGCCTAGGAGTAGGAATTAAAGCACGCACGCATGCCCGCACACACACACACACACACACACACACACACACACACACACACACACACACACACACACACACACACACACACACACACACACACACAACAAAAAAACGTGATCAGAATTACTTCCATCACTTTTCTCGACAGATCTAAAGGGACAATCAGTGGCACTCTTTGGCACCGTCCTAGAAGGGTTCACTATATTATGTAACCGATTTCTATGTGTATACCACATTGTATTTAGCAATATTTTATGTACTTTACAGTTTAGCATTCTCTAGCATGTTGTTGTTATTGCAGATCCAAGATCATCTGATCTTGAACCCAGCAGACTGGAGGATACGTCACTTTAACTATACTGTATAGTCGCTTCCAGAGGTCTTTTGCTACGGTTATATCGAAGGATTATCTGTGATGTGATAGTATACCACACAGTTTGAGTAACTGTGATATGGTGCGGGGGGCTGCACTTTAGTTTGGGCATAGTGGATTGTTTGTGTTGTATTTTGTGTCGATATTGTGGCAGGGAAAAGTGGTGACCGGATCGCAGTTTGGCTACGTGTACCCGTGTCTCTCTGGGTAAGGAATTTTCTGAGTGGTGTAAATCTGGTAGTGATTCGTTAAGGATGCTATCTGGCTGGAGGTTTTTGATGGCTATGGTGTCTATGTTTATATTAATGAGTTTATGCATTGTACTGTTTGGTGGAGAAAGGGGGATTTTGCAAAGATAGGCTACTCTTTGTAGTGCTGGGCAAATGTTCACTTCATTTTCCTTTGTGGTCGGGGATGATGCAATATTAAGCCACATGGTAAGGATGGGTCTTGAGCTGCAGCAATAAACTGTATGTTTCTTATGTTTACATGGTATTTCATTGGATGTATTTTTGTTTCCTAATGTAGCTGATCTACATAGGCCTAAGTGGTCTTTTTTTTTTTTTTTTTTGCAAGTATATAATTATTCTTAAGGTTTCGTTTTGTGCTTCTGGTGTTTCTCCATGTCTGTGTCAGTTACGGTTGGGGCCCAGCTTAGGGAAGCATTATTCACAATTGTTCTAATGAATTGGTTCATAGTATTGTTTAATGCTTACGAAATTTGCATAAAAACATAAAGAGGATCGTTAATTTGATGGATGAATAGAGATGGAAAGATGGAAAAAAAAAAAAAAAACGGTTTGGTAAATTGATAGAGACACGTTAAAAATAAGTAGGCAACAGATACTATTACTGTATATAGCTAGATGAATGGAATAATGTATATGGAAATATAGACTGACAGAGAAATTTAGCTAGATGGTGTAATAGATGATGCCTGGAGAAATAAACAGATACTTATGTGATGTATATTGCTATGACAGTCTGCGTGCTAACTTGAGGCATAAATAGCCATCTTAATGAATTTTCATTACATGACGCCTCGTTTTAGAAGGATAACTTTAACTCCTTTAATCCACTGAAGTTTTTTTTTTTTCTTTCTTGCTATTTGTAGACGATTGCAATCAGTTAAGGACTCTTCTATTTTGTAATTGTTATTGTAGCTCCAGGTTTCTCTCATCGTAAATTCAGTGCACTGCAAGCTTAAGATTTCCTTCTCCTGCTGTCACCATCTACCTTTCAAGAAGTAAAGAGAGAGGTAAGGAACGTTTGTATAACTGGGCAGGGGAGGTGCCTGGTTATATTGGTGCCTCCATGAGAAGGCGTCCCTCTCCACCACCTGACCCCTTCACAGTGAAAGGCTTAAAAAATACTCTATCTAGTTCGACAAGTGTTTTCTTATTTGAATGAAACAAATTCTGCAAGTAACAAGAGTATGCTGAAGACTATGTCATCGGAATGAAGTAGTTACCATTCTAAGCTTTTCTGTCCCTATTCAGTAACGACCCTTCATTCTAAGTCACATCCCCCCCCCCTCGTCCCTCTGTCCTTCCACCACGTTCCTTGGTGCAGCAGAGGGATGCCTTCACATGGTGGCACCAATATAACTAAATGGTTCCCTTGCCCGGTTATCCAAACTTCCCTCAACTCCTAGAAAGGATGATGGTAGAGTGAAGAAGGAGAGCAATTTCAGCCAGCAGCCTGGGGTTGCTACTGCTACTAGTCCTGCCGCTATTCTTTCTACCATCTGACGATTTTGTTCATCTTAGGGAGGACCGTTTGTAGTGAAGGGGTCATTGAAAGTTTAATCGAATCTTCCTAGTTCGAAAGGTCTCTACTAATGTGAATAAAATGACCTAGAATTAGAAAGAATAATGTGAGGACAGGAAGAACATCATGGGTGTGAATAGATGCAAAAACGATACACATGTCTATGTTTATGGTGAGATGTAGGTTTTAGCATGCATTAAGGCTTGTAAATACAATGTTCATATATACGCTATGCTAATAGGTCTCTGTGCAAATGCTGACGACGGGTTAGCCAGCGTGTTGGCATATATTAAACCCAGCTATCATAGCATTTTGATACAATTTCTCATACCAGCAAAGTTTTGGATGTTAACCAGATGGACATAATCCCTTCCTAATCCCTCCTTCAGACCTGCAACAGACTACTGTACAGTTCAATGACCAGATCTGAAGAGCATAGTCAGCTTTCAGACAAGACCACACTTTCCAAATGGTAGCAATACACAGCTAAGTGTACTGTGACCAAATAGAATATAACCTTGCATAAACAATAATAATGATGATGATGATGATGATGATGATGAAGGCATGTTACAATACAGCAGTGGTCTTACTAGTAAAAGTAAGAATATATAGTATGTCACAGTACCACGTTCAGATTTACTAAGGATTTCTTCGAATCTAATGAGGATATCACGTGACGAAGAAAAAAAAAAAAATCCTGCACGGCAACCTATACGATGCGGATGAAATGGACACCTCTCTCTAATCAAAAGATATATATATATATATATATATATATATATATATATATATATATATATATATATATATATATATATATAGATAGATAGATAGATAGATAGATAGATAGATAGATAGATAAATATATAGATATATAGATAGATAGATAGATAGATATAGCTATCAACAGTCGTATATATCAGTACTAGTCCAGGAGAGATACATGACTCTAGCAAAGTTCTTGAACGTATTTTAACTGACTATCTATATATAGCATTTGTTTGAACCTGACAGAATAATAACCCTTTTTCAGTTTAGTTCATGTCCATGTGAAGTCAGACTGTATAGTTTATTTAATTTGTAACCAGAGAGAGACATATCAGCCTCATAACTAAAGTTGACCCAATTTCATGCAACTATAGTACAACTTAGTATTTAAATTGTGGGGGTGGTTCAGTTCCAGCAGGTACAACCAACTGATTATGGTCACCAAGAGTTGCATACTTGTGTTGTTCATAGAGATCGTAGTTGCTACACGTTTCATTCACCTAAAGGGTATTTGTAGGCTCTTAATACCTAAATAATTTGCACATACAACGCACCAGGTAATATTTACCAACACAAGGTTCCTATTCCCGTCGGTTCAGGTTTCGTAGAACCTCTTTCTTGGTAGTTGGTTTTCTCTCTGGAATATTAACGTTATCTTACATAAATTTATGCAGTCTATATGATGTAAGAAAAAGATAAATAATGCGCAAGAAAATAATAAGGCGTAACTACAAAATATGTGGTTCAGGAAAAGGTGCTAGAAAGGTTCCTAAGCTGACAAGAATATGGCGCAAGACACATTGGGTTCCCTCCTTGAGTGCCTATACCAGCAAGAGTGGCTCACCAGGCGACACCGACACCGCGCCGGGAAGGGCCTAGGGCAGAGACGCATGAGGCTTATGACTGAACGATACTGAGAGAACGATGACGGTATGTGCGAAAGATTTCATGACAATGTTGCACTCGTGATTTATATATCCTGCTCATCCTCTGCCTCATCGAATGGGTGTAGGAAAGTTGTAACTAGATTTTCACGACGAATGAAAACCTGCTGTCCAGCGTTAAGATGGTAGCTGGAAGTTTTGCTGTACTGTGTAAGGAAGAGTTAGAGATGACACTTACTTGAGCAGTATAGAAAAAACTTTGAATACCAAGAACAACATCTCGTTTGGTGTGAAAACTTTTTTCACCGTATCTCTCCCTCATGGCATCACTCATTCCTTCTAACCATCCTTCCCTCCCTAGCAGCATACCTCCCTGACAGCATCCCTTCCTCCCTCACAGCATCCCTTCCCTACAGCATTCCCCTCCCTCACAGCACCCCTCTCACACAGCATCCTTCATACACAGCATTCCTCCCTCACTGCATCTATCTCCCACAGCCTTCATCCCTCATACCATTCATCCCTTACAACATCCCTCCCTCACAGCATCCCTTTCTCCTCTCACAGCATCTCACCCTCACACCATCCCGCTCTCACAGCATCCCTTCCTTTCACACAGTATCCTTCCTTCAAAACATCCCTTTCCCACTGCATCCCTTCCTCACAGCATCTCTCCCTCTTTATCATGCCTGCCTCATATCAGTCTTCCTTCTAATACTTACAGTAGTTATCCCCAACATAAGCACTAATATATTAAAATAAGAAAAAAAAAATGTAACATGTTTCTTTTTGTTCCTGTTGGCTTAACATGTAGATATCTCTCATTTCAATCACCTGAGACTGGTTGGAATACTTGGATTTTACTAAATCCGTCTCATACTTACGGACCTAAAGTCGTGAGATGCTGTTTGGCACTTCTTACGTACATTCGCTAACCATAGTTTATACTTATCTTCTTACCCTACCATCAGTTTTACTGAAGTAGCAGCTACGGATTTATGGGCAACAAAGATCTATTATTAAGTGTGGAGGAAGTAGTTTGAAGCTCTGGTACAGTGCAAGGGAAATGGTTTGTGATAATACTTTCAGACATTCAGTGTAACATAGCTTCCAATAAACAACATCAGGTGTTCGTTCGCTGTCAGCCCAGGCTACCACTTCTCTCTAGCCAGGCATAGGGGTAGCGAGTGAGCAGAAACGATGGGTTATATACGTGCCTTCATAAGTTACCAGTTAGCCTTGATTTATGGGCAATAGTCCAGGCTGTGGCGGGACAAATGAGGCATTAAATTTTGAAGTAAGTCGACTGCATATTTATCAAGAAATTTATGGAAAATTTAAACTGATGTTTGGAACCTGAACTAAACTTTGTTTACATAAAAAATAAAATTCCAAGTTAAAGTGACTGATCTAGACCAGGTATAATGCTTTCTATTAAAGGTACTCAGAGGCAAACATCTACATTTAGGTACGAAATCAATACCAAAAGAAAGAAAGACAATGAAAAAATGCAATAAAGGCGACAGTCTAGGCACAGGATAATGATGATAAAGCCAGATTATTGTGCGTTCTAGTAAAGCCACCAACAGGCAAAAATATACAACATCCAGGTACGAAATACACACCACAAGAAATACAAGATAAAAACATGGCCGGAAACCTCTGCAATAAAGGTCACAGTCTAAGTGCAGGACAGTGGTTTCTTAGACCTTACGGACAGCTGGGGGTTACTTCTCTTTGCCTCTCCTTGTCCCTTCTTTTCGCGGCCACTCCGTCAAGGAAGAAACCGTAGGAAAAAAATTATGTTAATGGTACCCCGACAATGGTCACCGAATGGAGTCTTTTCAGTGAGAAAAAAAAAATCAATATTTTTATCTTGATAGTATGCAAGGAAGGAGGAGGAAGAGGAAGAAGAAAAGGAAGTGGAGGAGGAGGAAGTGGAGGAGGAGGAGGGGGAGAAGGAGGAGGAAGAAGATATGGTGAAGGTGGAAGTGCAGGGGGAGGAGGAAGAGGAGGAGGAAGATGAGGAGGAGGAAGAGGAGGAGGAGGAGGGCATCTATTGCGTTTTTGTGGCTTTTTTCCACTGTGTGTCTCTCACTCTCTTGACCTACCTTTATTTTGTTGTGTGTATTAACTGAAATACCTCATATGTATAAAGACGACTTCTCTTTCTGGTATTACCGCTGCCAGACGATTGTATTCAACTTAGGACGATGTAAAGATTTGATTCAGTATTAGTTTGTCTTCACTTTCGCAAAATCTGTCCAAATCTGAGAAAAATCGTTTGGCAGCAGCAAGGATAAACTGCAACAAAAGTCCTTGTACTGTGGAGATAAAAACAGTCATTTACCGTGGGATATAGGTGCTGGACAGGGATGCCTTCACGCCCTGGTGCTGTTATAACTGGCCAGTTAACTGCCCAGTTTTAAAAACGTCCGTATGCACCTTCCTTTCCCCCCTGAAAGAAGGATGCTGGACTGCAAGCAGATGACAGCTTTAGCCTGCAGTCCACCGCGTTCACGTTCAGATGAGTTTTGGGCCACAAGAACAACAACAATGAGGTGCCAACCCATATATCACAAATAATAAGGCTAATACAAACATTTTAGTGGCACTCAGGATTTAGGGTCGTCTTGTTTTACCTGTTCCTTGTTTCCGTACAGGTAACTTATAATTTTAGCACAGAAAAGCAAGACGCAGATGAATAGCAAACCCAGCCACTTCAGTGGGAATATTATTTACCCGAAGAGAAGTGTACAAACAAATGCATGGAAAATATAACAAGCATAATACCACCATGAAAGCATTGTGCACAACTAATATCTCTCTCTCTCTCTCTCTCTCTCTCTCTCTCTCTCACACACACACACACACACACATTTACTTTGACATACATATGAAACAGTGATTTGCTCAAGGCAGTCATAACACGTGGTCCATTGGTGCACTGGCGTTCAAGTTAATACTGGTGGAGAAAGTACAGGTGCCAGAAGTTAGGGTGCAGAGATTCAGGATTGCATTCTCCGCGGCGTTGCAGGTTGTGCGGCACATTTTTTCTTAGCGCTTGAATATCGATATTGGAACTCGTTACTTTATTTTGCTTATAATTTCTTAGTATCGACATTGTTGGTGCTGGAGAGGGGTGCCTTTGCGTGGTGGCACTGATATAATTGGGCTGTTCCGCTGCCCCGTTATGCAAATGATCCCCATCTTATCAATTACTCACTGGAAGGTAGAGGATGGACTGCAGGAAGGGGGTTGCGTCAGCCTGCAGTCTACAGGTTTCAGGTTCAGATGAAGCTGGGACTACAGCAACAACAGGCACTACTACTGCTACTATTTATATTGTGTGTCCCAGTAACGTAGGCCTGTAGGATGACAGGCTTATAAACACTATAGTCGATGAGGTGCTATGAAGCCACCTATACAACTTAGAATCCTGCCCCTAATGCCACAGACGCAAAACAATTTTTTAGGCTCTTGTTGCACGGTAAAGTACTGTTAACTATCCGCAGCGATGAAGGCAGACCCAGACTTCGGCAGGAAAGTGGGGACGGGGTCACGGAGGGTCACGGCCTCCAGGTCATTATTTTGTGTACCTGCCTCGCCTCCTCCTTTACACGCCCTATTTGACCTTTGACCTGGGAGAATCAACGGGTAATGGTGGGTGGGATTGTGGAGGCAAAAGACAGAGGCGCAGAGGAGTGGCACAGAGCCACAGAGACGGATAGACACAGAAGGTGAAAGAAGGAGACAGAAGCACAAAAACAAGGAGAGACAGAGAGATGCACAGAGAAGAAGAGACATAAAAGCACGAAAAAGATAGTCACAGAAACAGAGAGGTGAGGACAGACACGGAGGCACAGAGAAAAGACAGAGCCAAGAAAAATGCAAAAGTTACATGATATCCTCAGGCCTTTCATTTACAAAAAATGTCAAACTGAGAAGAGTCCTCCTCAGTCTGATCTTCCATCTGTTCATGTGTTGGGAAGATCGAATTAAAATGATCCTCTTCCTAACTTTCTTATGCTCGATATTCTTTGCAAGGGAAAACTGTTGTGCACTTTTAGTCAATGGTGTCTAATTCAGTTCGAAAACAAAAAATATATATATATATATATATATATATATATATATATATATATATATATATATATATATATATATATATATATATATATATATATATATATTCTGTCTGTCTGTCTGTCTCTGTCTCTGTCTGTCTGTCTGTCTGTCTGTCTCTCTCTCTCTCTCTCTCTCTCTCTCTCTCTCTCGATATGTATCTATATAACAGTGAAAACCCAGTAAGGTAAGGTTGAAGGAAGTAGTGAAAAGGATGGGGAAAGATTCGATTTTAATACAGTGACAAGAATTACTAGAGCATGATCATGGAGGTTGGGCAATAAGTAAGAATGGTGAACACTGGAACGAGCACGTAAGCTTGGGGTTAATGTGACGGGGATATTAGTTAATGCAAATGATATACACTTCTCTTAATGATCCTCATATTTCCCTGTCGACTCGAAAAATAGTCTGCAGTGGTTTCAGAGACCAGTATCATACCCACGTACAGTCAGGGACAATTGGTCTTCTAATGTTTCATTTATACTACTTCACACTTTCCTTTCTGCGTATAGATAATTCATCGTTTGTTTTTGAGGGTAAACATTACACACAAAATTTGGTTTGGCCATGTGTAATTTCCTCTCCACTGTGCTGGCAAATACTGAAATGCAGTACTTTGTGAGTAATTTGTTGACTTTTGTAAGGAGAAAAAGATAGTTTGTCTCCGATAAGTTGATGATGCTGTTTTTGACTTAACAAAGCCCCACCCATAAAGTTTACTCATGAAGTGGAAATGAAAAATAAACTGCCCGTCTTTTATGCAGAGGTAAAAGGGATAAAGTATTCTGAAGAGTAAGATATGCAGAAAACCTATAGATATAATGTCCTCCCTGTATATGCATTATTATTCGAATCATCACATTAATGTTAAAAGATCCTTCTTCATATCCATGTACTTCAAAGCATATAGGATGTCAGACCCCTGGATTTCTTGATGAAGAACTATAAATGATCCAGAGCAGAGGGAAGAAACTTAAATACCCATTAACATATAAACAGTGTGTCATAATACAGTAAGGACTTGGTCAGTCAGTGTGTGTGTGTGTGTGTGTGTGTGTGTGTGTGTGTGTGTGTGTGTGTGTGTGTGTGTGTGTGTGTGTGTGTGTGTGTGTGTGTGTGTGTGTTGAAGAAAAGGTGGAGCTAACTAACGTGTCATTTTAGTCACCAGCCAAAGTTACCTGCCTACTTTGTTAACACTATGATGGCCAGACACCGAACTGTCTAGTTTATTTAGACTTCCAGTTTACATGGCAGAGGCGAACCACTGGTAAACTAATGGTTCTGGCACTAAAGCACTGTGCATTGTGTATTCTCTCTTATGAAGATATTCACCGGTTAAATTTAATGCATCTAAAAAATAAAGAAAACTGCAGTAATTACCAATGAAATAACTAATTATACTTAGACCATCAGATAATGTGTCAGAGATGGCAGTAACAGCATGGTTGCAAAGGATCGTCCAACTGGGAATCGTCTTAGTGGAACTGAGCTATCTTATTTACTTCGTGTGTTATACTCTCTCTCTCTCTCTCTCTCTCTCTCTCCACATTCCTCCTAAAATTCCTCAAACCCTGACTCCTAATCCTAGATCTTTCGAACACGTCTCCCTCTCCTTCACAGTCTCCTTAACGTACCTTCTTTCCCAGTC
Organism: Coenobita brevimanus; assembly: GCF_032717465.1. Taxonomy (NCBI): domain Eukaryota; kingdom Metazoa; phylum Arthropoda; class Malacostraca; order Decapoda; family Coenobitidae; genus Coenobita; species Coenobita brevimanus. The sequence goes on from NC_136966.1 coordinate 13,625,946, forward strand.
ACCATCCCAGCCACCCTCTTTCCCAGTGGGAGCAATGAAAAGCAAGGCTGGAGTGTAGGAGAATACAGAGAATGAAGAGCAGACGGATAATATAACAAGGAAGAAAAACAGAAAGGGAAGACAGAAGACTAAAGAAAAAAAGTGACAGTCTAGAAACGATAACAGAGATGTAAGACTACGAATGGCAGCACAGAGGAAAGACGGACGAATGACGCTCTAAAGCTAAAAAAAAGAAGAAGACATAATGATGAATAAAAATGAAGTTCAGACAGACGAAAAACCGAAGTCGGAGAAGGTTTACGAAAGACTATAATGTTTAGAAAAAAGGTAAAGGAAAGAGGAAGCACAGGACAGAAACATGAAGAAAGACAACATAGAGAAAAGACTGAAAATAAGAGATGAAAGAAAGAAAAACAGCAGACAGAAGGAAGAAAGACAAGAGAAAGCAGCGAGGAACCAGAACTTGTGTGTGTATTGTTGGCCAGCCCTCACTAAAACTGCGTGTAACAAAGTGTCTGTCAGTATGTTTTTTTGCCAACTAATTTTTATAATATATATATATATATATATATATATATATATATATATATATATATATATATATATATATATATATATATATATATATTTATAATATATATATATATATTTTTTTTTTATGCGAGGAAGTGGGAACCAAAGGCCATGAACCCGCAGTAACAGTTCCCTCCAAGAGAAAAACAAAATACAATATAGAGCCAAATTCAAGATCCGATCATTTTGAGATGCCTGGACACACTGCGTTTGAAAGACTGGAGATCATAGGCAGCAGGAAATACAGACAGAGGGAGACAGTTCCAGAGCTGACCTGTTGCATAAATTAAAGACTGGGAGTAACGGTTAACTCTTGCATTAGAGAGTTGGACAGAAAAAGGATGAGAGTTTGCTGCCAGACAGGTGCTACGCACCCGTCGTAGAGGTGGAGGAATGCAAGCAGACAGTTCAGAGGAGCAGTGACCATTAAAGTAGCGATAGAAAAGAGATAAAGATGCAACAGTGCGGCGAAGAGACAGAGGTTGAAGGGAGTCAGTAAGACGAGGAGAGTTAATGAGACGAAAAGCCTTTGACTCCACCCTATTGAGAAGAGCTGTATGTGGGGAGCCTCCCCACACATGAGAGTTGTACTCCACACAGGGGCGGATAAAACCTCTGTATAGAGTCAACAATTGCGCAGGGGTAAAGAAAGAGCAGAGTCGGCTTAGCACACCCAATCTCTTGGAAGCAGATTTTACAAGAGATGTAATATGATCTTTCCAAGATAAGTCCCGAGTAAATGAAACCCCAAGCATGTTCAAGGATGATGCAGAATTAAGCTGAATATTATTAAACATTAGTGGGTATACCTGTGGAAGATTTTGTTGGGTTGATAGGTGTAAGAACTGAGTCTTAGATGCATTAAAGACAACCATATTATTTTTACCCCAGTCAGAGATACGAGCCAAGTCAGACATTAGGTGTGCCATAGCCTCATCCCTTGTTTGTTGAAGTAACTGTTGAGATGGGCGTTGCGGGAACCGAATGGAAAGGTGAAGGGTGGAGTCATCAGTGTATGAGTGGATAGGGTTAGATGTACAGCTTAGAAGATCATTGATGAATAAAAGGAAGAGAGTTGGTGAAAGGACAGAGCCCTGAGGAACACCACTGTTGATAGATCTAGGAGAAGAACGATGGCCGTCTACAACAGCGGCTATAGAACGACCAGAAAGGAAGCTAGCGATGAAGGCACAGATAGAAGGATAGAAACCGTAGGAGGGCAGTTTGGAAATTAAAGATTTATGCCAGACTCGATCGAAAGCCTTTGAGATGTCAAGTGCAATGGCAAAGCTTTCGCCAAAGTCCCGAAAGGAGGATGACCAGGAGTCTGAAAGGTAGGTGAGAAGATCGCCAGTGGAGCGTCCCTGACGGAACCCGTACTGACGATCGGAAAGAAGGTTGTGATAGGAAAGTTGCCTTAAAATTTTTCTATTAAGAATTGACTCGAAAACTTTTGAAATACAGGACATTAAAGCAATTGGACGATAGTTGGAGGGTTGGGAGTGGTCACCCTTCTTTGGGACTGGCTGAATGAGAGCAAACTTCCAGCAAGAAGGAAAGGTACAAGGTGACAGACAAAGACGAAAAAGTTTGCCTAGGCAGGGTGTAAGCACAGAAGCACAGTTCTTGAGAACAACAGGAGGGACCCCATCAGGCCCATATGTCGGTATATGAACTCTCTCTCTCTCTCTCTTTCTCGATCGCTCGCTCGCACGCTAGCTCTCCAAGCAAGGTAATAAAGTGTTAGCTTTCAAACTCATACCGATAATTTTACCACAAAAAAATTTGCGACAAAAAGAAAAAAAATACTCTCATACCAAAAACCAATAAGTTAAAAAAAAAAAAAAAGAAAGAAGACACATGCTCCTGTTCCATTAACAAGCTGGGATCAGGGTACTAGCACATAAGATGCATGAAAATTGAGGGCGATAACAAAATTACTCCGCTGCCGCCAACTCTTACCATAACCAGCATTATAAAATTCAGCTCCAATTTCTTTAACGCAGATCATAAATGTCTAAGATTCTGAACTGAGTATCATTAATTCACCATCAAACAAATGGATGGTAATAATAAAAATAATATGGAAAACCAATATGGACTAAGTGCATAGATCGGTGTGCGATCAGGCATTGTGAAAAAAATTACGTAGCGCGAGGTAATGGGGAGGTGGGTGATTGGGAAGGCGAGGGAAGGGGTTACTTTCTCTTCGTTGCATCTTCCCAAGTATCATGTCCCAGCTAACACCAGACGATTTTTTTGAACTCAGAGTGAGTCATGGCGGCTTGAGAGTTTTACTGCCTAAAATCTGGACAGTATGATAACAACCACGTATAAGAAAGAAAATGGTGTGGAGGTTAATTCCTTCAGTCCGATGATGTAAGTTTTCGACAACTCTTGCTACTTTCAGGCGGCTGTATTCAGTTTATGGCTTATGGGGAATGTTCGAGCGGAGGGGTTAAACATGCGTTTCATTTACCCCTTGATATACAGTACAGGTTGATTAGTATACTCGTATGGCACTCTTCTATCTTGTGTGCTGCGTGGACGGCTCAGTTTGTTTTTCCGTATGAAGAATTTTTGGCTGCTTCATGAAATTAGCACTCCACTATACAATCGGTGGATTTAAAAAGGCATACACTATTAAAAAAAAAAAAAAAAAAAAAGAGATATTCGAAGTATTAAGTGATGTACGTTAGATACGGGTAGCCGTAATTAAGCCGTCCCGGTATCACAAGAGAATTGGTTTGGGTAATATATGGACCACCCTGTATGCCAACCCTAAAGAGAGTCTGTACTCCAAGTGTCTGCCTCCGCCCCGGTCATCACGGCGGCAGCTCAGCGTATTAATATAAACACTAATCATAAGCGGTTTTATACAACTTGTAATCAGGGGCTATGATTCACACACACACACACACACACACACACACACACACACACACACACAAATAACTATCGTCTTTCCCTCCCATTTCTCTCTCTCTCTCTCTCTCTCTCTCTCTCTCTCTCTCTCTCTCCAAAAGACACACACACACACACACACACACACACACACACACACACACACACACACACACACACACAGGCATACATGCGTGCTCGCACACAGATGTTTAATAAAATATATCAGTAAGACAAACTAAACACACCACTAAAACTATGAAAATAATATTTATGAGAGCAACATACGCGTCACCATCATAGACTCCAACAGTGTCGCTTCCCACAGGCCACATACATGTCTTCTGGTGTACTGGAACTCCCATCACCCACATTTTTCTGTAAGCAAACATAATCACTTCAGCATTGTTATACAAAAACATTCTGATGGTACACTGATCACTCATATCAGAATGTTTGCATGGAATGACGGCTTCTATCAGTACACGTGAATGCAGTGTGTGGTGCTGGAGCCTTCACGTGGCGGTACCCAAAGAAACTAGGCGGGTTCGCTCCTCAGTTATACAAACGTGCCTCAACTCATTCCCTGTCCCCTTAAAGAAGGATAGTGGATTGCGGATAAAGGGCATCCCCATCATGCGGTACACAGGGTTCACGTACAGATGAGCTTGGGGCCACTACAACACCAACAAAGACGGCGAGTACAGCTGCTCACTTTTGATAAACTCTAACCCAACTCAAACTCCTTCAACCACAGGACGTAGGTTTTGTGCCATTCGTGCTGCCTCAATGCATAGGCTATATATACAATTCAGGAAAGATCTGTACTACCAAGAGGGTTAATTGATGACATATCATTTAACATCACAGTTCAAAAGAACTCCTGGAAGCTGAGTAAGATTGTCTGTGTCAGCCAATAACAATTTTTAATACGTCACCGAATTGAAGGTGTTAACTGAATAAAATTAAGCAGGCTCATGAGGGTATATGAATTCATTACACCCTCCATATTCAGCAATAGGTAGCACCGATATTATATTTATGTGCTCTCTATGTGATGATATGATGATGGTGATTCTACTAACAAATTTTTGTACTTCCTTGAGAGCCTTCTCTGTTCCATGAGATTTCTTTTCATGTAATTTTTATTATTACCATCCACCTCGTGACTTAACGAAAACGAACTTACTGTTTACTCAGAGTGTTCAATAATCTCCACATTTTATAATATACTTCCTCCACAAACTTCTCGATCACACATGACTCATTTTCTCTCTCATTCTCTGTGTATTCCTCACTATCGCCATCAACCGAGTGAAGAGCAAGGACGAATGTGATATATATTGCTTTCAGATTTACACACACACACACACACACACACACACACAAAAGGTTCCACCACTCTAGTATATTATTACTCTACATCCCTGTATATCACATCTAACATATGAATTTCCTTTTGTGTAATCTTCGTTGTCATCATCAAACTCGTGACTTAGCGAGGACGAATGTAATATATTCTCCGATCAGCGTAGGTACTTGGCCGAAATATTACTCTCAGAAGCCGCCAGGGTAGAAACAAAGAGGGATGTTACTCACAGTGAGGTAAAAATATATATTTTTAAAATTTCAAAACACCCTTGGAGGTCACAAGACTTCTTGTGACTTAATGTTTGTAGGCAAGAGATGCAGAGATGTTGACAATGGCAGGACAGAAATATTAGAGCAAAATATTCAAGAACGCGCGGGAGATGCGCCAGGTCTCTCTCCTGTGTGACACGATCATAAACCTCTTGTTGGCAAAGAAGCGTGGCCACACGGGCAAAATTTCTCTCTCTCTCTCTCTCTCTCTCTCTCTCTCTTTATCATTCAGTCTGTGTATTTCTCTATCTATAGTCAGACACTTTAATTCCGAAAGGGTAGCGACAAACGAATAGCCTTCTCCATTAGGCTGCCCTTTCTCCAAGTCACATTACCCTCACTCATATGCTTCGCCAGACCATCCTTCCATCTCATCATCGGCAAAATTAAGTATAATAATGAAAGACGAACATCACGAGACTGTTCTCGATATCAACCTTTCAAACATGATTCAGAATCTGTCACGTCTAAGGTGTTATAGGAAGCTTCGTAACACTTCTTCTTTAGCGATATAATTTGCATTAAGCTCTAGCATTCTCTGTTAAGCTATGTAGATAATCTTAAAATTGATTTAGTTCACATTCTCAATATGAAAGAGGATGCTGCGGTATAATGTGCAAAATGAATCGCTGAGGAAGAGGTGTTACGAAAACTACAAAGCTATTTTGATTATCATTCTGTCTCGTCACATTAGGACAAAAGGCTCCTTTGGGATCTGCATTTCACTTCATTTCAGGAGTCTGCAAACAGTACTTGTTTTCTTCTCCACTTGGTAGTGGTTAGAATTAGACACCTAAAGTGGCCACTGGTACCACTCTATTCACTATACTTGGCCTAATTTTAACACATCTCTATCTTGAATGCTGGCTGAAACAATAAATTAGCATTAGAATATGATGCTAACTACGAAGAAGTGTTATCTATGAAAAGAATGTAAGGCGGTAGCTTTGTATTTTTCTACAACTGAGCTATTTAAAATAAGATGCATATAGAAAAAAAAGAAAAAAGGGTCAGGTTGAGGTGAAAGAAACAAACCATTTTTACTCGTTTCAGAGCTGTGGTTTACTTACAGGCCGAGTAACATTATCTGGAAGATGAAATGCTTAATATGATTTGATAATGCCATGATACAAAATTATAAAAAATAATCGTTAGTTAATGTGTTCAACCATTTTGCTCATGAATAAGTAATATTCTTTTGCTTAGTAATTCATTTGTTTTATTAACATCATTATAGCTTTCAGTGTATTTATTGCTTTCTGAACTCCACCTCGAATGATGATGATGATGTTGCTGCTGCTGATGATGATCATGATGACGACGATGATGGTGATGAGTCTTTTCTACATAGGTCAAATCTTATCGCATTCTTTCCTAGTTATTTAAGGGAGTGGATGGACATGAGAGTAGGTGGGTGTATTGGTCAGTGTACGCAGGCGTGCGCGTATATAGATAGTGTAAGTAATGTATATGTGGGCACTGGTACTAGAGTGTATTTGGCTAGTGTACATGGGTGTAGGTTGGCAGCATACATGGGTGCATTTGGACAGCAAACGTGGATGTATATAGACTGTAAGTGTATGTAGACAGTGTACATGAACGTGTGCAGGCAGTGGACGTGGGTGTATATAAACAGAGTATGTTGGTGTTCGTAGACAGTGTACGTGGGTGTAAGCAGATATGATATGGTAGAGTCAGGACGAAAATTTCCCTGCTAATAAACTGCATTTACTTCACACTTAAGACATGTTCGACACTTTCCTCCCAGGCGCATCATATACAAGAAAAAGAAAATCGCCTGTGGACTCAGATACTTACCACTCTCTGCTTATAAATTCTGGCCAGGTGAGGTAAGTGGTATTTACAATAGGTGAAATGTGAGAAGGATTCCTGTCCCCGACTATGTGAGCACTCTGACTTGGGCGTGGGCGTGTGTGACAGTGCACGTGGGTGTAGGTGGACGTGAGAGGGTACGTGGGTGCCTGGATGGATATGGGCGTGGGCGTGGTGTACCCTTCCATTGTTCGTGGGTCATTTGCGCTACTGATGGGAAAAAGGATATATATATACTTTGTTTTTTCCTGTGAGGCAGATAGGGGAGAAGGCTTGTGAAAAAGACTATAAGGTGTTCATGGCATTTATGGATCTGGAAAATGCATACCACAAAATAAACAGTGAAGGATTGTGGAAGGTTTTGCGCATATACGGTGTAGATCGTAAGCTGCTAGGTGCCACCAAGAGTTTTTATGATGATAGTGAGGCATATGTAAGAGTAAAGGGGCATCTGAGTGAATGGTTCACAGTGAATGTGGGCGTGCGACAAGGTTGAGTGATGTCCCCATGATTGTTCAATATGTATGTGGATGGGGTGATGAGAGAAGTAAAAACACGAGTAGTGGGGAGAGGGATGTCGTTGGTAATGAATGGTGATGGATGGAATATCTCAAATTTGTTGTATGCTGATGATGCAGTACTGCTTGCAAGTACTGGACAAGAACTTGGTAGGCTAGTGCAGTTTTGCTGATGTCTGTACGCGTCGTTCCTTGAAAGTAAATGTAGAAAAGAGTAAAGTGATGGTTATTGAGAGAGAAGGTGACTCCCAGTGCAATGTAACAGTGAATGGGGAGAGACTGGAATTGGTGAGAGAGTTCAAATACCTGGGTACAGTGATAGAAAAGAGAGGAAAATGTGCAACAGAAGTTGAAAGTAGAGTGACACAAGGAAGAAAAGTAGCTGGTGCAATGAAGACCTTGATAAGAAACAGAGGCTTGAGTGTTGCAGCTGCACGAGGCTTACATGAAGGAGTGTTAGTGCCAACTTTAATATATGGATGTGAGACTATGATGTGGCATGAAAATGAAAAGGCAAGAGTAAGAGCAGTGGAGATAGGACTGCTGAGGAATGTATGTGGAGTACAGAGGGTGGATAGGATACGAAATAATGTGATTCGTGAAAGATGCGGAGTGAGGAAGTCGGTGGACACCAGAATTGAAGAGAGTGTACTGAGATGGTATGGTCATGTGGAGAGAATGGATAACAATAGAGTGGTGAATATGGTATATCTGAGCGAATTCGAAGGAGGGAGGAGGCGAGGTAGGCCAAGGAGAAGGTGGAGAGATATGGTGGATGAATGTGTGAGGAAGAGAGGTTTGGAAGTCGGTAAGGCTAGGGAACTAACAGGAGATCGAGCTGGCTGGATGAATTTTGTGAGGAGATATGCATGATCAGGGATTTTTGGTCCCTCTTTTTAACGTGGCAGCGTCTGGATTGACTCTGTTGGACACGATATGTGAAGCTACAGAACGTGATGAATGTTATTGGCGTATCCGATAGAGCCAGGATTCCGGGGGTTTGAATGATGAGTGAATGGAAGCGTGGCCCATTGGATTGGGCAATTTTGGGCTGTCTGGACATTGCTACTCCTCACCCTGTCATTGGGTGGGAAAGGAGGTCCTGATGATATATATATATATATATATATATATATATATATATATATATATATATATATATATATATATATATATATATATATATATGAAATTCCTTGTGTCTGTGTGTGTGCATGGAGGCCCCGTAATTAGCTGTGCACAGTGGAGTAATAATAACCCAACATAATCGAACCCAACGTAACCCAACCCATCTCAGCTAAACCAGACCTGAACAAAATTAACCTAATTCAACCCAACGCGATCTAACCAAACCTAACTCAGCCCAACCCGATCAAACAAAATCCAATTCAACTCAGTCCAACCCATCCCACCCTAGCGAAACTTAACATAATCCAACCCAAACCAAACCTAATCCAAATCAAACCCAATCTAATCAAAGCTAACTCAACCAAGCCAAGCCCAACCCAACCTATCCCATCCCATCCTAGCCTAACCTAAGTGAACTTTCCCTAACCAGACTTAAAGGACAGGCAGTGTGTGTGTGTGTGTGTGTGTGTGTGTGTGTGTGTGTGTGTGTGTGTGTGTGTGTGTGTGAGGGTCATAATGTGTGTGCTGTGAGGGTCATAACTCGAGCGGGCAGTGTAGTAATGATGGCGAAGCAGCCACCATCAGCTTCACTGTCACATGGATTTGCTACGTGAACCAAACTCAGTGTAGTGTTATGGGGGCACCACACGAAAAGAGGGGAGAGTAGGGTGGGTCAAGAGAGGCAGAGGAAAGTAAAGGAAGAAGGAGGAGGATGCAGGTATGAGAATGGGAAAAATGGAAAAAAGAAAAGTAGAAGAATGGGGAAAAAGTTGGAAAAAATAAGAGGAAAGAGTAGGCAATGGCAAGTGAGGGAAGGGTGAGGGTGAGAGAAGGGAGGGGGGCGCAGGGGGGAAGAAAAGGGACGGACAAGGGTTACGAACTGCAAGAAGGGAGGGGAAAGGGTGAGAGAGGAGTGAGTGAGAATATGGGAAAGGACTTCTGAAGAGGGAGAAAATAAACGGAGAAAGAGGAGAGGTAGGTTAGGATGTGGTAATGGAAGGGAGAAGAGTTGAGAGAAAAAAGAGAGGTGAAAAAAAAAGGGCAGAGTCTGGCAGAGGCAGTGAGAAGATGAAGCTTATGGGTGAGAGAGAAGAGAAAGAAGAGGAATAATAGAAAGGAGAAGCGGTGGGGAGGGGGAGAAGAAGGAAGAAGAGGAGGGAAGGAAAGGGAAAGGAATGACACGAATGACACGTGAGAAAGTTTTGAGGGAACGGAGAGAGAGAGAGAGAGAGAGAGACAGACAGACAGACAGACAGATAGACAAACAGACAGACAGGCACAGACAGAGACAGAGAGGAAGCGAGAGGAAAGAGGGTGGGACGACGGGGAGAAGAACGGGAATGGTAAACGAGAATGAGCAGGGAGAAGTGTGAGACTTGTAGGAGGGGGAAGGAGTGGCAGATGAAAGTGCGAGGAGAGAGAAAGGTTGGAGAAGGGTGGTGGCTGAGCTAGGGAGAGGGGATGAAGGAATAAAAGGAGGAGGCGTTGGTAAAACTGAAAGATAATAGACGGAAAGGAAGGTGAGAGCGAGTTGTGTGGGGGGAATAGGAGGGGGAAGCTGGAAGAGAGCTGATGAAGAGTAGGGACGGGGATGGAATGATAGAAAGAGGTAAGGGTGAAAGAGAAAAAGGAAGGTGAAGGATGAGAAGAAGAGTGACGGGAGAGAGCAAATAGACAAATAGACTATAGGCCTATCTTGTGGGAGGATCGCAAAACACAAGTGTAAGTTCCACGAACACCTGGGTATCAGAGTGTGTGTACTGTACGAACAAGGACATCACTGAGGGAGAGTCATTCCTGAAGTAAAATAGTAGTATATAATTATAATATGTACTACAGGCAATAGAGTCCTCCAAATACTTCACCTCTTCTCTTAGTTTCCATTTTAGCTTAATACTGTTAAGCTGGGAGGCGCTTCGAAGGTTTCTCTGCCCGTAAATGTGCCTCTATTATTTGATTCGTCAGGAATGAAAATGATAAACACTCCTTAAGTGTCAAGTGGTTTGACTGGAACAGTTGGCGAAATATCGTCCCTGGCTGTACATTGTAGGGGAGGATGGGACGCTTTCACGAGTCAGGTAACACAGAAATGTAAACATGGGAATGAAGCTCATCATTTTAATATTTTTGTATCCTTTTTATTCTACACCCAGAGCAAAGTGTGCTGAAATGATTTCTAACACTTTAAAATCTACCTTCTTACTCTAGTTTATTATTATTATTATTATTATTATTATTATTATTATTAGTAGTAGTAGTAGTAGTAGAAGTAGTAGTAGTAGTAGTAGTTGTAGTGGTAGTAGTATTAATAGTAGTAGTAGTAGTAGTAATAGTAGTAGTAGTAGTCGTACTAGTACTAGTAGTAGTAGTGCTAATACTACTAGCAGTAGTAGTAGTAGTAGTAGCAGTAACTATCGTTGTTGTTATCACCAACTTCACCTTTAATTCCACGTGAGGTTGATAAATTATTGCGACTGCATTTAATCCTCTTGTTTTTATTGGTATAACTCTGGATGGATGGAACTCTTACTACTACTTATACTTTAAAAAATGACATCAGAATATGTGTTGCTCCAAGACAGTCTTAGGGTAAAGTGCAATGGTGCAGGTGAGTGCATTTACCTCACCCTGAGCCTATATGGTGTTATGATCCTTTGCCTCGTGCACGATGTGTAGGGTTGTGTGTATTGTGCAGGTGTGATGCAGTGATGCATTCTAAGTGGCTTTGGCGATTTCGCAAAGCCTCTTTCGTAACGATTTGGCTTACGCATAAATTGAACAAGTAACCATTAAAACTATATTAGAGAGTCATATGCATAAATTATCTGGTAAGGAAAAGGTGCTGGAAAACATATTAAGCTACGGAGAAAATGTCCCCCAGTCTTTGAGAAAGAGTCGTCTTGCCGTGTGCGTGGGAGGAGGGAGGGGAGACGTGCAGGGATGATCCAGCCTTCTGCATCACACCAGATTTTCCACTGCCCTGACTCTGACAAAAGATGTGCGTCCAACATATTACGCTTCAGCCATCCCAGAACTCATCCACGAAAGCAGGAGAGGACACACCATCCGAACATGATGAACAGCTTGTAGCGAGAAGCCAGCTGTGTGTGTGGTAACCTCTGAAAAGAAAAAAAAAAAATAGGATTCAAAAGGTTCATTCTGCAACGGAAGTTGGATTAATTTTTAAAGTCCTTCACATCTCAGTTTCAAATGCCAGCAAGTAAAATGAAGCTGATAATAGCTAAGTATAATTCCCAGCTTAGATGATTTTCCTTGATACAATGACTCAAGAAGAAAGGACATGCTCTAAGTGTGAAGACAAAAGATTTGAGTAGTCAGCAAATTTATATCCCTAACTCCACACACACACACACACACACACACACACACACACACACACACACACACACACACAGGTACAAAAGAGAAAAAGGGCAAGGCAGGAAGGAAATGGGTTGGGAGACAGAAAAATGCGACAGCCAGTTGATGTAGTAGTAAAGGATGCCACTACGTGGATTAGACCAGAGCCAGTATTAATTTAAGAACATCAGTAAACTGCAATTGTACAGTATAAAAAGAACCTTGTACCGTATATGCAGTAACTTACATTACTTTTACTCGTACAACTACTAAGCACTTTGCAGTCAACCTAGAGCGATTACTGAAAGCGAAAAAAAAGAAAACGAAAAAAGGAAAAGGAAAACTGTATAAAAATATGTAGGTTGGTAGGTAGGTTGGTACGCAGATAGGATGGTAGGTAGGAGAGAGAGAGAGAGAGCAAGCGAAAGAGAGAGAGAGAGAGAGAGAGAGAGAGAGAGAGAAACAGACAGACAGACAGACAGACAGAAAGAGTGAATGATAGAGAATGAAAGACAAAGAAAGGAGAATGGATGACGGGAGATGACAGGGATGAAAGAAAGGGAGATGGAGGAGTGTGTGAAAAAGTAAAGAGGGGGGTGAGAGAAGAGATAAGGGTAAGAAAATAAGGTGGATTGAAACACAGGGAAGAAGGTAGTGCTGAGAAAGATAAGTAGGTGTTGAGTGGGGTGAGAGAAAAAATCGCGATGAAAAGAAGGGAAGGGAGAGAGAAAGGTCAGAGAGATTCCGGGGTGGGCGAGGCTGATGCGAGGCGGGGAAGACTGGTTAAGGCAAAGGAGGGCAGTTATGGAGAGGAGAAAAGCGTGAGAGGGCAACAGGGGTATCAGCGGGATGGGACCATGCATGGGAGTCAGATGGGGCTCAAGAACCAAGACATCCCCTTCACCCCTGCCAAAGTACTGTACTATGTCCGGACAAAATATAATAAAAGTAACTGAGGTGGTGGTAGTACTGCTAGGTGGAACAGGAACACGGTATTTGAACATATGATTCCAATATCCCTATTCGTGTATACGTGTATATGCTTGTAAGATAGGCAACATAAATAACGCAGTGTACGTTCACTCTTCAGAAAACGACCATACAATCGACTGGAATTCTAGCAAAATTTTGTACAAATGTAGTAATTATAAGAAACATGGTATAGTGGAAGCTGTAAGTAGTGAGAGATATAATGATTTTAACCACAGTGAAGGAATGTATAAATTAGATTCAGTGATGAGAGGATTAGTGGCCAGGTCCTTGCCGCCCCTTGTAATTCCTCACTCAGGTCGGGGAGAGTAGAGGGAGGGTCAGGTGAGGTCACATCCGGTGCAGTTGGAAAAACACAAGCATAGTTGCCCTGCATATAAGCAGCTTCTCAGTAAATGTATGTACCACACTTGGTCGTAGATCCACGGAAGAGGGTGACAGCTGTCGGGAAAACTGTTTGGAAATGCATCTTTTTCTCCTGCCAGAGTGGGTTTCCGTATCCTATACTCAACCTTTATCTATTTATCTGCTTATTGCCAGACGCCTAAATCCCGTGAGGGGTAGCCACAAACAAATTGCCTCCACTTCACCCTGTCCCCAGCCATTTCACTGTCCCGCTCCCAGCTCACCCTCCCCCCCCCCTCTCATAGACCTCTCTACTCCATCCCTCCATCTCATCATTGGCCTCCCCCTCCCTCTCCTCCACTCCAACCAACTCACATTCTCCTCGTTAGTCTCTCGCTCTCCATACTCTCCACATGGGCAAACCGCCTCAATGTAGTTCTCCTAACGCTGTCTATCACATGCACATCCACACCACAATGCTCCTTCACTTCCTCATTTGTCAGTCTGTCTCTCCATCTAACTGCACATGCTCCTCTCATAAAACTCATTTCCACTGCTCTCACTCTTGACTTGTGTCCTTCCAATAAGGTCCACGCTTCACTTCCATATGTTAGAGTTTGTATTACAATACTGTCATGCAGCGACTTTATTACTTCCATGCTCACTTCCCTGTTTATCATTACTTTCAAAGAATCAGCAACCTTTCTTCCTTGTTGTACCCTTTCAAACACTTCACCCTCCATACCTTCATCTTACTCATCACACTACCCAGGTACTTAAATGCACTTACATTTTCCATTTCCTTATTATCCAAAATCATTGTACATCCAGTGACTTCTTTTCTCTCGGAGACCATAACTTTACCCTTCCCTGCATTCACCTTTAGATTCTGTTTCTTACACACTTCCAGAAACATTAATCAAGCCTTGTAGTTCCCCTTCATCTTCGTTTAACACTACAGTATCATCTGCAAACAACAGCACAGAGAGTTTCTACACAATGCCCTCTCATTAATGCCACTACAACATCCACTCCCATACCTTGTATCTATTTTATAACCTCATCCATATACGGACTGAACAACCATGGGAACATGACACATCCCTGTTTCAATCCAACATTCAGATATAAAAATTCACTCAATTGGCTATTCACACGCACTGCAGCCTTAGCACCATCATACATACTCTTCACAGGATTCAACAACTTCCCATCTACTCCATATATTCTTAATACTTTTCACAATCCTTGTCTATCCACCCTTATGTTTTCTTCAAATCAGTGAAGGGCGCATACAACTTCATTCCCTTCTCTAGAAACTTTTCCACTAATGACCTAAGAATGAATATCTGATCTACGCAACCTTTTCCCTTCCTAAAACCTCCCGGTTCTTCACAAACTAATTCCCCTGTAATTTCCCTGAATCTGTCAATAGGTATCCTACCATATACTTTTCCTATTACAGTAAAAAGACAATAACCTTTATGATTACCACACACTTTTTCTTTTTTTCCTTTGTTCAGGAGAATACTATACCTGATTTCCAATCCTCCTGGACTCTATCTTTCTCCCAGGCCAATCTGCACATCTTACATTTCCATTCTACTACTAACTCTCTCCCATGCTTCGGCATTTCACCACACACTCCATCAATTCTTGGGGCTTTCCCCATTTTGACTTTATTCATTGCTTCCACTAATTCCATCATACTGATTTCTTCCATTCTTCTCACCTCCCTCCTTCGCCCAGCCATTCCCCAGCCACTTATCTTTGCATTACTTTCATTCTCTTTGCTTAACAGTTCCTGAAAGTGTTCTCTCCATCTGCTCACTTTTTCTCCCTTCTCCACTAGTAATCTACGCTTTTTATCTCTCCCTCCCTAACTAATTTCTTTATGGCCCTGTCTTACTCTCTTTATCTCTTTCCAGAATTTCCTTAACTTTACACTCAAATTCCTTCCAAATTTCTCACCCACTCTCTTCATTCTCTCTCTTACTAATCTTTTCACCTCTCTCTTCGTTTCTTCATACAACTCTCTCTTTCGTCTCTGAGCTTCTTCCACGCCCTTGCTTCCCATCTACTCACTATCTGCTTTCTTCTTTTGTACCACATAGCTTTTCTCACCTCTTCATTCCACCATGCTGTTCCTTGCATCCCCTTTCGTTTTTTCTTCACCTCGCACACCACCTCACATTCTGCACAGATTTCTTCTGTGAATATTTTGCACACACATTCAACCTCCCCCATCTGTTCCAGATCATATTTACCCAGTCACTCCTCCAGTTCTCTCTTATACCCTGCCTTTTTCCATCCTTTTGCAACCTTTCTACCCTTCTTGTATTGACTACCTTCTCCTGTCCTTCCTTCATTTTATTCCTCCATTGCATTTGAACCTTGACTTTCGCCACCAGCACATGGTGGTAAGAAAGTCCATTCCCCCAGCCTCTGTATGCTTTTGCATCCGTTATACACCTTCTCATTCTGTCATGCACACACACATAATCAATCATTGCCATCCGTTCATTCACTCACCACCCATCCTTCTGATCACTCGCCACGTATACCTGTGGATCACCAACCCCCTCCCCGCACAGATGTCCACAAGAACATTGCCATTGTCATCCATTTCTGCAGGCACCCCCCAGTCACCAACTACTC
>NC_136966.1:13646895-13805832 GCF_032717465.1 Coenobita brevimanus
GTTCAGAGTGAGAACATAACATTAAAAGCTAACTCAGGAACAAAAGTAAGAATGCAAAACCTATATTTCAGTAAATCGTGAAACTCTCTCTCTCTCTCTCTCTCTCTCTCATTCACCGGGTCAGTCAGGAGGACCACATGATGGTCGTGGTCGTCAGCTTTTTACCCTCCCGGAAGGTAGCTGAGAGCTCATATAGTCCAGTCTAAGGGCAAGGTTGTGACCTTCACATACGCACACACCCATTCCCTTGCTCTAGGGGGAAAGTAACCACCAGCTTCGTCAGTGAAACTTTTCGCAACCTGATCAAGGCGCTAACCCCTGTCTACCAGATGGCAGGCGTGAGCGTTACCGCTGAGCCAGCGAACGGTGTGTGTGTGTGTGTGTGTGTGTGTGTGTGTGTGTGTGTAAAGTCAGACCGAACTAACCGAGAAGATATAACACACCATTAAATGGCCGTGTAATTAAAATAATTGTTACCTGTCAGAGATTCCCTCAAAACATTAGGACTGTTATTCCCAGCGTCTCATTAACGTTTCTTTTCTTCTGTACTGTCTGGTCGCTGCTGTAAAGTCTTGACAAAGCCTGCTCTGAATTTTTCCTTCTCAGAACAGAATTATTGCATAACCACATCCTCCCGCTAACATATTCTCTCTCTCTCTCTCTCTCTCTCTCTCTCTCTCTCTCTCTTTTACAGACCATAACGTTGGGACAAGAAGGGACCTGGGGGAAATGACCTGGGTGAGAGAGAGAGAGAGAGAGAGAGAGAGAGAGAGAGAGAGAGTTGAACAGATACACGGACCACAAAGACCTCATGGTCCCCGAAAGGGGGTCCGGCCTTAATGCTAAAGTCACAGAAGTCGGAGACAATGAATATACTGCAGAAGGCTCAGAGAGAGAGAGAGAGAGAGAGAGAGAGAGAGAGAGAGAGAGAGAGTTAAATTTTCCCTCCCTCATCTTCTCTTTCTCACTTACTCCAACACCACCATTCGTCTTCTTTGACCTCTTATCGCTCTTACTATCTTTCCCCATATTTCCTTTTTCACCCCCTCCAACTTCCTTTTCCCGGTCCACTCCGTTGCCTCACCTAGTAATTAAGGACGGTACCGAACCCCGCCTCTTACATTCTGCCCTCCCAAACCCGTCCAACCAAGCCACTGTCTCTCTCTCTCTCTCTCTCTCTCTCTCTCTCTCTCTCTCTCTCTCTATGTGTGTGTTTTTGAATATATATATATATATATATATATATATATATATATATATATATATATATATATATATATATATATATATATTATGTTTTTGATACATCCGTCTTCCTCGCACTCCTCCTCATTACCTACGCTAAGGAGGTTATGTTTTTGCTCGCGTTTGTTTGTTTGTCCGTTAGCAAAATTACTCAAAATGTTATGAATGGATTTTGATGAAATTTTGTGCAAGCATGGGCCATGGGCCAAGAAAGAAAGGACTAAATTTGGGGGCACATCTGGACCCGCATCCGGGGTATGCTGCACAATATCTCCAATAGTTCTCAATGAATTTCAATGTAATTTTTTGGAAAGATGGGTCATGCACCAAGAAAGAATTCTTTTAATTTTGGGGCAGAGTCGGATCAGGATCTGGATCCTATATCCACTTATCCGTAACTCCTAGCTCAGACTTTGTCGGGTGTGGAGGTCTGGCCGATCTGTCTCGAGATTTGAACTCTGCTTCATTTACTCGTGGCGATTTTCGTCCGTTTTCCTCACTTTTTGCCTGTTTAGGGACTTAGTCTCCGGCATTGAGGAAGGATTTTTTGCTGTTATCCAGGTTTTTCTGGGACTTAGTCTCCGATTGCCTGGGTGTGAGTGGGAGTGTGTGTGTGTTTGTGACTCTGTGTGTGTGTGTGTGTGTGTGTGTGTGTGTGTGTGTGTGTGTGTGTGTGTGTGTGTGTGTGTGTGTGTGTGTGTGTGTGTTTGGCCTGCCGTTAGTGTCCCTCACTTTAGTACGACGCCGAACCCTGAAGGGGTGCCGTTAGGGCACTTCCATGAAGGGGGGCCTATAGGGCCTGGTTATAGGAGGCAGTGAGGGCGGCTCTGTTAGTTTAGGGAAGACCCGAAAAGGGCAGTGGCGGGGCCTCCCATCGCCCTTTAGAGGGCGGGGAGCATAGGTTGCCCGTCACTGTAGGGACCTTGGCCACTTTTGCTGTTTTTTGTTTGTGCTGTTTGAGTGGTTGTGTGTGTGAGGTGTGTGTGTGTGTGTGTGTGTGTGTGTGTGTGTGTGTGTGTGTGTGTGTGTGTGTGTGTTGACTGAGCTTTTTTTATGCTGCTTGTGCAAGCAGCATGAAGGGATCCTGCATCCCTAGGCCCCAGGGGCATTCTTGCCTCCCGCTCCCTCAGTCGTGACTCTCCAACCCGTGTCCTGCTACAGCCACGAAGCGGGAGCGTCACTTTTCAGACTCCAGCTCCCACTCGTCAGCTCACGAGGTTTCTCATGCTGACCCCTCTACACCTAAGCCTACGGGAGTGGTACCTCGCTTGAGTGGTACCTCAACCCGTTCTGCTAAGGCAACCCGCCGACATGAGGCTATGGAGGAGGTTGCACCTGCTCCACCCTCTCTCTCTTCCAACAAGGGCAAGCCAGCTTCCCTACGTGCGGCTGCCAGCCCTGCTCCACGGCAAGGCACCCCCATGAACTGAGCCCTAGGTCCGCAGCCTCGCGCTCCCACCTGCGCACCCTCTCACGAGCCTAGGCCATCTAGGTCTCCTCGCATTCCCAAGCGGCTGGAGGTCCCGTCGGAGGCTCCTGCTGCAACTCAGATCTCCCCCTCTGCTGATCCTGCTCTGCATGAGGATGAGGGTTTCACCCCCGTGGCACGCAAGGGATCGAGGCGTGGTCGCCAGGGAAACGGCCCTTCTCCGGCAGTTCGCACTGGGCCTCCTCTCAGGGGTCCCCTTGCTGCTCGTCCCTCCGTGTCAGTAGCCGTGCATCTGCTGCCCCACTCTGCATTCCCAGCATTCCGTGTGCCGGTCCAGGACGGGCATTCGACGAGTTACGACGCCGTGGCTGCACTAGAGCGTCACCTGCCAGGGCTACGCTGCTCCAACCTGATAGGACAGGATGGAAGCTCGGTGTTGGTGCCGAGGGACGAGGGAGCTTACGACCTCTTGAAAACAGCTCTGCAGGACGAGGCCTCCCCTGTCAAGCTAGTCGAACTGACGCCCGGCCAACAGTCAACGAAGGCAGTCGTCATGGGCTATCCCTTGTGGATGCCTATGGAAATACTGCTTCAGCACCCTCAGGTCGAAGAGGCAACTCACTCCCAGAAAGCGCGGACCAGGGAGGAGACTCGACAGATCATAGTCACCCTGCGGGGTCCTCTGATCCCTGTGATCGACCTGGGGAACTGGGGAGAATATCACCTTCGCCCCTTCACCCCAGAGCCACTCCGTTGCTACAGGTGCCAGCGATACGGGCACCACAGAGCCACTTGCAACCGGGCCACACTCTGTGGGATGTGCAGCGGCCCGCACAAAACGGAGAGGTGCTTGGCCAAGTTCAAGGCCAAGGAAGCTGTCTCTACCCACTGCCCCAACTGCTCGGGAAAACATCATGCGTGGCACCCCAGCTGCACAACCAGAGTTGCTCTTGTCAATCGAGGGCGAGAACGCCAAGTTACCTGGGTGAAGGAGAAACAGGCGAGCAGCAACAAACCGGCACCTCCAGGAACTTTCATTTGGGGGCAGCAATGCCGTCCAGCAGCGACTGCACCCCAGTGCTAGACGAGGCAGCGTTTCCGCCCCTCCAACCTGCTCTCACTCGTCACACGACGACTGTGGAGGTCCATCACCCTCCTCCCCCCCCAGTTTGGCAGACAGTCGAGGAGTTTACTCCACCAACGCCCCACAGCACGGGCTCTCCTCTCATAGTCTTCACCAGGGAAGAATTGCGTACTCTGGGGACCGAAATTGCTACAAGCTTGGCTCAGATGCTCGGGACGCTTCTCGGCAGGCCTCTGGAAATGGCACCATTGGTACAGACTGTGAACGTCATCGTCGACCAAGTGGTGGAGGCAAAACAACACCCACGCTCTTCCCTGGTACCTCCGGCATCATCTCCCACACAGACATCCGTGGAAGAGCCGCTACCCACCCAGCTTCCTCTGACTTGCCCTCGTATGCCAGTCAACATTCCTCCGGGGCTCACACCAGCCACAGCTGCGATCGAGGGAGAGCGCAGGGCCCTTGGACTACAGACAGATCATCCCCAGTGCCAGACACCGCTGCCAGCCTCCGAGTCCTACAGTGGAACTGTTTAGGGGCATGGAGCAAGCTCGCCCACCTTCAGGAGGTGGCTGCCAGGGACCGCCCTCATGTAATTCTTCTACAAGAGACCCTGCTCCCGTATAATACCACTTTTCGTCTCGCGGGTTACACCACCCATCTCCTTCCGTATGTTCGTGGCATCACACGGGGATGTGCCGTTCTGGTTCAGGACCACATTGCATGCACGGATTGTGAGCCCCCTCCTTTCTGTGGACCTGATGTGGAGGTCCAGGGCATGGTTGTCCATCTGGCTACGTCGCCCCTGATGGTATATAATGTATTCCGGAGCCAAGGGGCACCCTGGAGTTGGAAGACCTGTTCTCCCAGGCTGCCAGGGGAGCTGTGTACATTGGGGGCAACTTTAACGCCCACCACGCCTTTCTATCTTCGCCTCTTCAGTCTAATGAAGCAGGACGGCACATCTCTTTGGTTCTGGAGGAGATGGGTGGTGTCTCCCTATTAAATGATGTGGCAGAGGCCACCCATATTGCGGGAGGTCGCCTCGATCTCTCCCTAGAGTCGGCACCACTAGCGGGATTGGCATTGTGGTCACTCCACCCCCACCTTGCAAGTGATCACTTTGCTGTTATTGTTTACCTGCCTCTCGCTCCCCTCCCGCCACCCCCACCTCCTCCACCACGGTGGGACCTACACAAAGCAGACTGGATGGCCTTTGCCCGTGCTCTCACAGCGGCCTTTGAGACATCTCCTGCCTCAGACCTCGAGAGCAGAGCAGATCAGGTAGCAAGTATTTTGGCACAAGCTGCTTCTCTTGCTATCCCGCTGTGGCAGCGCTCGACAAGGTGCTACCGAAACGGCTGGTTCTACTGCGACAGGGTCAAGGAACTGAACCGGAGACTCAATGCGGCATGCAAGCAGTACTGACGGCACCGTACATCTCTGCACCGCCGGTACCTGGTTGCCGTCATGCGGCATGTGGCTTCCGAGAAGCGCCGCCTTAGGGAGGAGGCGTGGATCAGATGGTGTCGTACCCTAGACTCTCACTCCACTCTCCGTGAGATGTGGAGGAGAATCAGGTCCGTCTCTGATCCACGCCCTCCTCACCCTCCCTCCCATCCTGACCCTGCTGCTGAGGCCAGCCGTCTTGCTCAGCACTTCGCTGACCGCTCTGCCTCTTCTAATCTCCTGCAGTCTGTCAGAGCCCTACAGGCGCAGCTGTCCGCCTCTCGCGCTGCAGCAATTCAGGCAGCATGTGATAGGCCTGACCCTGCTGACTGTCCGATCACCAGTGGGGAGCTCCACAAAGCGCTGCAGCGCAGGGAGGACACTGCGCCGGGGCTCGATTGGCTTACATACTCTCTCCTGTCACATGCTGGAGATTGTGGCACAGAACGTCTACTTGATCTGCTCAACCTCTCGTGGTCTGAGGGGCGTCTGCCGGGGTCGTGGAAGGCAGCTGTTATCCACCCAATTCCGAAGCCTCGTGATCCTGCCGCCATGCGTCCCATCTCCCTTCTCAGCTGTGTAGCTAAGACGGCTGAGAGGGTTGTGCGGGCTCGGCTTGCTTGGCGGCTGGGTCCGCTGCACCCAGGGATTTACGCCTACCATCCAGGCAGGAGTACCACCCACTGCCTCGTGTCATTCCTTGGGGAGCTGAGGGGAGGAAGGGGAATGGCTGTCTTCCTCGACCTCGAGAAAGCCTTTGCACTGGCAAGCCCCACTGTAATCCTGGCGGCTCTTGTGGCCAAGGGTGTGGGAGGCAGGCTCCTATCCTGGATCCAGGATTTTTTTAATGATCGATCCGCAGGGGTCCGATTCCAGGGACACCTTTCCCCCTTTCACCTATATCCTAACGGCACCCCCCAGGGGAGTGTTTTGAGCCCTCTCCTTTTTAACATCCTTATGGAGGGGCTCTTAACTGTAGACTATGGGCCTGGCATTACCCTCCTCTGCTATGCGGACGATCTGGCCCTCGTCTTTAATAGGAGGGACTGCTTCACGCAGGCGGACTTGGCCCTTTCTCGCTTGCACACCAAATGTACTGAGCTAGGGCTGAAGATAAATTTTAATAAGACAAAGTGTCTGCCCTTTGGACTCCGTCCCCCAGACTTTCGTATGCTGCTTGGGGGCCAGCAGCTCTCTCTTGTCACTGTGCATCAGTATCTGGGAGTCTGGCTTGACAGGGGTTTTATTTTTGCCTGCCATGTTCGGTACCTGCAGGAGTGTGCTTCCACCAGACTGGCTGCTCTCCGCTATCTCTCCAAGCGGAGTTTGGGGGCGTCTTACTCAGTCCTCTGAACATTTTATATACATGCCATCAGATCCCTGGTGGACTACAGTGCCATCTGTTTGACCGGACTCGCTCCATCAGTCTCAAGATCTCTGGAGGTTCTTCACAACAATGCACTCCTTATCATGCTGGGTGCTCCACCCTGGATCCGGATTGTCAATCTCCGTATGGAGAGTGGTTTGCCGTCTCTGGCGCATCGTGTTGCGCTACGAGCGGCAGTCATCACTCTGCAGCTGATACAGTGCCGGCCCCACCTGCCTGTCTCTGCCCTGCTACGACGTCTTTTGTGCCGCCCACCCGAGCCTGCCACTCAGCATGACTGGGCCCGGACTACAACTGCTGTTATCCATGGAATGGGAGCTGCTGCAAGCCTCTGCCAAGATCCTGACTCTCCCTTTCCTGGGTACACTGATACACCACCATGGGACCCCCCTCTTTTAAAATTTGTATGCCCCTCTGAAGCCAAACCTCGAACTTCCATTCCTGCACTCCTCTGTCAAGAGGGTCTTAGTCGGGTTGCGGCTCTAGATTCACCAGACTCAGCCACTTATTTTACGGATGGTTCAGTATCCTCTGATGGCTCTGCTGGGGCGGCCTTTGTCTCTGGGAAAACAATTGAATTTTGGCGACTCTCTCAGGGTGTATCCGCTTTTCAGGCTGAGCTTGCCGCCGTCCTGGGTGCATTGTGCCACACTCATCACCATCATCATCACCGTGTCGTAATTCACACAGACTCACTTTCCTCCCTTCAGAAGCTAAGATCTTTCTCCCTTAAGGACAACGTCTTTCTTCTGACGGCGATTTTTACTTTTACATCCCTTCTCGTCCATAGGGGTGCCACTATTATTCTCCATTGGCTCCCAGGTCACGTTGGAATCAGCGGCAATGAGCGTGCTGATGACGCAGCACGCTCAGCTTGCTTGCTTCCTGACGTCACATTTAAATTAAACTGCGCCCCAGCCTATCGCACGTCATTAGCACTCTCACTGCTACCATTAGCAGGCAGTCTCGAGAGGAACATCAGCTTTTGGTTACAGAAGGCTCTCGCTCTGCTACGTGGTATGCCACCGCAACATTATATTCTCTTTTGTTACCCTTTAAAGGCATACCCAACTATATTGTAGTGAGGCTCAGGCGCTTACGTCTGGGGTTTCCATGCTACAAACAAATTGTCGGTACAGAG
Organism: Coenobita brevimanus; assembly: GCF_032717465.1. NCBI lineage: Eukaryota > Metazoa > Arthropoda > Malacostraca > Decapoda > Coenobitidae > Coenobita > Coenobita brevimanus. The sequence continues at coordinate 13,654,631 of NC_136966.1, forward strand.
CCAGACCCGTGTACCCATTGTTTGGTCACATCTGTGGAGCCACTCATTCACTATCTTCTGTACTGCCCAGCCACTACCATGCTCAGGTCTCACCCTGACACGACTTTTGCTCGGACAGGGGATGATTTCATGGATGCCGCTTGCATCGTTGCACGTGCTCCTTTACAATTAGTACTCAAAACAGTCAGGGAATACCCACCCCCTTGATAATTCAAGCTCGCGCAAGTTAAGCTCATCTCTGACGGGCTCTTTGTTTGCCTGTGTCCCAGCATTGCTCGGACGAATATCTCAAAAAAAAAAAAAAAAAACTTATCCGTATCCTTTTTAATGGCAATAGGATTCGCGGAGGTATGCACTCTTTGAGAGCTTACTAGGTTTTTGTCAATTCTTCTCTTCATCATCCCACTCTTCCTGTTTTCTTCAGTCTGTTCTGTCTTATTCAAATTCTTTTCCGTCACTTTTTCCTGCTATAATTTTGCCCTTCTTCTTTTTCCTCATCTTCTTATTGTTGTTATGATTTTTATTATTATTATTATAATTATTATTATTATTGTTATTATTATTATTATTATTATTATTATTATTATTATTATTGTTGTTGTTATTATTATTATTATTATTATTATTATTATTATTATTATTTTTATATTATAATTATTACTTTATTATCATTATTATTATCTCCCTCAAGAAGGTTATGTTTACCCCTCTTTGCTTTGTCTCTCTGCTTGTTAGCAGGATTACACAAGAAGTTATGCATCGATTTTGATGAAATTTTGTGAAAGGACGGGACAGGGGTCAAGGAAAACATTATTCAGTTTGGGGCCTGATCCGGATCCAGACCAGGAGTATCCCACACAATATCTCGAAAAGTTTTCAAGTGAATTTCAATTAACTATTGTGGAACACTCCTAGCTCAGACTTTGTCGGGTGTGGAGGTCTGGCCGATCTGTCTCGAGATTTGAACTCTGCTTCATTTACTCGTGGCGATTTTCGTCCGTTTTCCTCGCTTTTTGCCTGTTTAGGGACTTAGTCTCTGGCAATGAGGAAGGATTTTTTGCTGTTTTCCAGGTTTTTCTGGGACTTAGTCTCCGATTGCCTAGGTGTGAGTGGGAGTGTGTGTGTGTTTGTGACTGTGTGTGGGTGTTTTTTTTTTTTTTTTTTGGCCTGCCGTTAGTGTCCCTCACTGTAGTACGACGCCGAACCCTGAAGGGGTGCCGTTAGGGCCCTTCCATGAAGGGGGGCCTTTAGGGCCTGGTTATAGGAGGTAGTGAGGGCGGCTCTGTTAGTTTAGGGAAGACCCGAAAGGGGCAGTGGCGGGGCCTCCCATCGCCCTTTAGAGGGCGGGGAGCATAGGTTGCCCGTCACTGTAGGGACCTTGGCCACTTTTGCTGTTTTTTGTTTGTGCTGTTTGAGTGGTTATGAGTGTGAGGTGTGTGTGTGTGTGTGTGTGTGTGGTTGTGTTGACTGAGTTTTTTTGCTGCTTGTGTGAGCAGTATGAAGAGATCTAGCATCCCTAGGCCCCAGGGGCATTCCTGCCTCCCGCTCCCTCAGTCGAGGCTCTCCAACCCGTGTCCTGCTACAGGCACGTAGCGGGAGCGTCACTTTTCAGACTCCAGCTCCCACTCGTCAGCTCACGAGGTTTCTCGTGCTGACCCCTCTACACCTAAGTCTACGGGAGTGGTACCTCGCTGGCGTGGTGCCTCAACCCGTTCTGCTAAGGCAGCCCGCCGACATGAGGCTATGGAGGAGGTTGCACCTGCTCCACCCTCTCTCTCTTCCATCAAGGGCAAGTCAGCTTCCCTACGTGCGGCTGCCAGCCCGGCTCCACGGCAAGGTACCCCCATGAACCGAGCCCTCGGTCCGCAGCCTCGCGCTCCCACCTGCGCACCCTCTCACAAGCCTAGGCCATCTAGGTCTCCTCGCATTCCCAAGCAGCTGGAGGTCCCATCGGAGGCTCCTGCTGCAACTCAGATCTCCCCCTCTGCTGATCCTGCTCTGCATGAAGATGAGGGTTTCACCCCCGTGGCACGCAAGGGATCGAGGCGTGGTCGCCAGGGAAACGGCCCTTCTCCGGCAGTTCGTACTGGGCCTCCTCTCAGGGGTCCCCCTGCTGCTCGTCCCTCCGTGTCAGTAGCCGTGCATCCGCCGCCCCGCTCTGCATTCCCAGCGTTCCGTGTGCCGGTCCAGGACGGGCATGCGACGAGTTACAACGCCGTGGCTGCACTAGAGCATCACCTGCCAGGGCTACGCTGCTCCAACCTGATAGGACGGGATGGAAGCTCGGTGTTGGTGCCGAGGGACGAGGGAGCTTACGACCTCTTGAAAACAGCTCTGCAGGACGAGGCTTCCCCTGTCAAGCTAGTCGAACTGACGCCCGGCCAACAGTCAACGAAGGCAATCGTCATGGGCTATCCCTTGCGGATGCCTATGGAAATACTGCTTCAGCACCCTCAGGCCGAAGGGGCAACCCACTGCCAGAAAGCGCGGACCAGGGAGGAGACTTGACAGGTCATCGTCACCCTGCGGGGTCCTCTGATCCCTGTGATCGACCTGGGGAACTGGGGAGAATATCACCTTCGCCCCTTCACCCCGGAGCCACTCCGTTGCTACAGGTGCCAGCGTTACGGGCACCACAGAGCCACTTGCAACCGGGCCACAGTCTGTGGGATGTGCAGCGGCCCGCACAAAACGGAGAGGTGCTTGGCCATGTTCAAGGCCAAGGAAGCTGTCTCTACTCGCTGCCCCAACTGCTCGGAAAAACATCATGCGTGGCACCCCAGCTGCCCAACCAGAGTTGCTCTTGTCAATCGAGGGCGAGAACGCCAAGTTACCTGGGTGAAGGAGAAACAGGCGAGCAGCAACAAACCGGCACCTCTGGGAACTTTCATTTGGGGGCAGCAACGCCGTCCAGCAGCAACTGCGCCCCCAGTGCTAGACGAGGCAGCGTTTCCGCCCCTCCAACCTGCTCTCACTCGTCACACGACGACTGCGGAGGTCCATCACCCTCCTCCCCCCCCAGTTCGGCAGACAGTAGAGGAGTTTACTCCACCAACGCCCCACAGCACGGGCTCTCCTCTCATAGTCTTCACCAGGGAAGAATTGCGTACTCTGGGGACCGAAATTGCTACAAGCTTGGCTCAGTTGCTCGGGACGCTTCTCGGCAGGCCTCTGGAAACGGCACCATTGGTACAGGCTTTGAACGTCATCGTCGACCAAGTGGTGGAGGCAAAACAACACCCGCGCTCTTCCCTGGTACCTCCGGCATCATCTCCCACACAGACATCCGTGGAAGAGCCGCTACCCACCCAGCTTCCTCTGACTTGCCCTCGTATGCCAGTCAACATTCCTCCGGGGCTCACACCAGCCACAGCTGCGATCGAGGGAGAGCGCAGGGCCCTTGGACTACAGACAGATCATCCCCAGTGCCAGACACCGCTGCCAGCCTCTGAGTCCTACAGTGGAACTGTTTAGGGGCATGGAGCAAGCTTGCCCACCTTCAGGAGGTGGCTGCCAGGGACCGCCCTCATGTAATTCTCTTACAAGAGACCCTGCTCCCAGATAATACCACTTTTTGTCTCGCGGGTTACACCACCCATCTCCTTCCGTATGTTCGTGGCGTCACACGGGGATGTGCCGTTCTGGTTCAGGACCACATTGCGTGCACGGATTGTGAGCCCCCTCCTTTCTGTGGACCTGATGTGGAGGTCCAGGGCGTGGTTCTCCATCTGGCTACGTCGCTCCTGACGGTATATAATGTATACCGGAGCCAAAGGGGCACCCTGGAGTTGGGAGACCTGTTCTCCCAGGATGCCAGGGGAGCCGTGTACATTGGGGGCGACTTTAATGCCCACCACGCCTTTCTATCTTCGCCTCTTCAGTCTAATGAAGCAGGACGGCACATCTCTTTGGTTCTGGAGGAGATGGGTGGTTTCTCCCTATTAAATGATGTGGCAGAACCCACCCATATCCGGGGAGGTCGCCTCGATCTCTCCCTTGTGTCAGCACCACTTGCGGCCTTGGCGTCGTGGTCACTCCACCCCCACCTTGCGAGTGATCACTTTGCCCTTATGGTTGACCTGCCTCTCGCTCCCCTCCCACCACCCCCACCTTCACCACCATGGTGGGACCTACACCGGGCGGACTGGACGGCCTTTGCCCGTGCTCTCACAACGGCCTTTGAGACATCCCCTCCTGCCTCAGACCTCGAGAGCAGAGCAGATCAGGTAGCAAGTACTTTTGCACAAGCTTCCTCTCTTGCTATTCCGTTGCGGCAGCGCTCGACAAGATGCTACCGAGACGGCTGGATCTACTGCGACAGGGTCAAGGAACTGAACCGGAGGCTCAATGCGGCGTGCAAGCAGTACCGACGGCACCATACATCTCCGCACCGCCGGTACCTGGTTGCTGTTACACGGCATGTGACTTCCGAGAAGCGCCGCCTTAGGGAGGAGGCGTGGATCAGATGGTGTCGTACCCTAGACTCTCACTCCACTCTCCCCGAGATGTGGAGGAGAATCAGGTCCGTCTCTGATCTACGCCCTCCTCTCCCTCCCTCCCATCCTGACCCTGCCGCTGAGGCCAGCCGTCTTGCTCAGCACTTCGCCGACCGCTCTGCATCTTCCAATCTCCCGCAGTCTGTCAGAGCCCTGCAGGCGCAGCTGTCCTCCTCTCGTGTTGTAGCTATCCAGGCAGCGTGTAATAGGCCTGACCCTGCAGACTGTCCAGTCACCAGTGGGAAGCTTCAGAAAGCTCTGCAACGCAGGGAGGACACTGCGCCGGGGCTTGACGGGCTCACATACTCTGTTCTATCACACGCTGGAGATTGTGGTAGCAAGCGACTGCTTGATCTGCTTAACCTCTCGTGGTCTGAGGGGCGTCTGCCGAGATCGTGGAAGGCGGCTGTCATTCACCCGATTCCGAAGCCTCGTGATCGCGCTGCCATGCGCCCCATCTCCCTTCTCAGCTGTGTTGCCAAGACAGCTGAGAGGGTTGTGCGGGCTCGTCTTGCTTGGCGGCTGGGACCACTGCACCCAAGGATTTACGCTTACCATCCTGGCAAGAGTACCACTCATTGCCTTGCGTCTCTCCTTGGGGAGCTGAGGGGAGGAAAGGGAATGGCTGTCTTCCTCGACCTCGAAAAGGCATTTGAACTGGCAAACCCCACTGTTATACTTGCGGCTCTTGCAGCAAGGGGTGTAGGAGGCAGGCTCCTATCTTGGATCAAGGATTTTTTCCATGATCGATCTGCGGGGGTCCGTTTTCAGGGGCATCTCTCAGCTTTTCGTCTCCATCCCAATGGCACCCCCCAGGGGAGTGTCTTAAGCCCTCTCCTTTTTAACATCTTAATGGAGGGGCTTTTAACCGTCGATTATGGGCCAGGCATCTCTCTCCTCTGCTATGCAGATGATTTGGCCCTGGTCTTCACACGCCGAGATTGCTTCTCCCAGGCGTACTATGCCCTGTCTCGACTCCGTGCCAAATGCAACGAGCTTGGATTGAAAATCAATCTGGAAAAAACAAAGTGTCTGCCATTCGGCCTCCGTCTCCCGGACTTTCCATTGCTTCTCGGGGGTCACCAGCTTACTCATGTCACTACACACCAGTATCTGGGGGTCTGGTTTGACCAGGGCATAACCTTTGCAAGTCATGTCAGATACCTGCGGGAACGTGCTTCCACCTGCCTCGCTGCTCTCCGGTACCTTTCAAAAAGGAGCTTGGGGGCATCGTTTTCTGTCCTCCGCACGTTTTACATTCACTCCATACGATCCCTGGTGGACTACGGAGCAATCTGTTTGACTGGTCTCTCCCCACCTATCTCCAAGTCCTTGGAAGTTCTACAAAACAATGCTCTACGTATCATGCTCAGAGCTCCACCTTGGACCCGTCTAGTGAATTTGCGTTTGGAGAGTGGGCTGCCATCCCTGACGCACCGCATTGCGCTACGCGCAGCAACAATCACACTCCAGCTGGTGCAGCGCCGGCCTGATCTACCTGTCTCAACCCTGCTCAAACAACTTTTGGGCCATCCACCTGAGGCGCTCCCTCAACGTGACTGGGCCCGAACCACAGCTGCCACCATTCACAATTTGGGAGCTGCTCCAAGTTTGTGCCAAGATCCTGATTCTCCTTTCCCTGGCTTTGAAGATCCACCACCTTGGACTCCACTCCCTTTCCATATCATCAGTCCATCAGAGGCCAAACCTCGCTCTTCTATTCCTGCCATGATTCGTCAGGATGGTCTTAGTCGGGTGGCTGCTTTAGACTCCCCGGGTTCGGCCACCTACTTTACTGATGGCTCTGTTTCTCCTGATGGCTCTGCTGGATCTGCATTTGTCGTGGGGAATTTGGTTGAATCATGGCGCCTCTCCCCAGGAGTGTCTGCCTTCCAGGCAGAGCTTGCAGCCATTTTGGGTGCATTGCGCCATGCTCATCACCACCATTATAGACGTGCCATTATCCATACGGACTGTCTTTCCTCCCTTCAACGGCTACGCTCTTTCTTCCTCCATGATAATGTGTTCCTCCTAACAGCAATTTACACGATTGCAACTCTTCTTGTCCAAAGGGGAGCCACTATCATACTTCACTGGCTCCCAGGTCATATCGGGATTACTGGCAATGAAAGGGCTGATGACGCGGCACGCGCTGCCTGCTCTCATCCAGAGATAACATTCCCCCTCCGCCCCAGCCCCTCATACATTCTTGGAGCACTAAGGGCAACCATAGGCAGGCTGTCCCGGGAGGAACACCAACTCTGCATCTCGGGGGGCTCTAGCTCTGCCTCCTAAGGGCCTGCCTAATTATTTAGTAGTGAGAATACGGAGATTACGCCTGGGGTTCCCCTGCTTCAAACAGATCGCTGGTACGGAGCCTGATCCGTGTCCTCATTGCTTGGCCAGGTCCGATGTGCCTCTCGTACATTACCTCCTTCACTGCCCCGCTACATCTCTGCTAAGGTCTTGCCCCGATGGTGGCCATGCCCGATCGGGCGATGAATTTAGGGATGCTGCTGGCATTGTTGCCAGGGCACCTTTTAATGTTTTACTTAACATGGTTAGGGACTACCCTCCACCACGTTAATTTCGGAATGAGCACTATATGTGCAACTGTGACGGGCTCTTTGTTTGCCCGTGTCCCAGTTCAACTGGGACGAATATCAAAAAAAAAAAAAAAAAAAATATTGTGGAAATGTGGGCCACGGACGAAGAAAAATATTTTTAAGTTTTTGGTCGGATCCGATCCGGATCCGGATCCTATATCCACGGATCTTTAACCCCTAAAACGCGGCTGTGTACGCCCGACCCCCCCGCTGTGGCAGGGTTGTAGCGGGGTCTGAGTACCTGTGGGAAAATATTTGCCAAAAATCATAGATTAACCCTAGAGCATTAAAATTTTTATGGCCTATAGTACTTACATTCAGCTTTCTCCTGAGACACATGTTGAGCCTTCGTGGACTACCAAAGGACTTGTGAAGACTTGCAAAGTTGGGTAACAAAGTCTTCACTTTCACACCTCCAGAAACCCAGTTTTCTTTCTACCACAGCCTCAGTCTGTCACAGTACACTTTATACAACAACGTACAGGTTGTTTGGAATCCGTATTTGTACAATAAGTACTGAAAATAAGGCTAAAATGAACGGAGCGCACGGCCGACATGCAGCGCGGTGGCGATCTTCCCGTCACTATTGTCACATTTGCCTTTTCACGGCAAAAAACACGTATACTACATTATTTTCCATCGTAGTACTTCGCAAACGTTCGCTTGTCACTATTACGGCCATAAAAATCACTGTCACTGCCAGTATTGTGGATCGGGACTGAGGAAGACCACCGCGGCGCGAGTTTATTCAGCCTTACGGCAGGCACTTTATTCTCGCTCCGGTCGGCCACTCGCACTTCATTTCTATCGCTCACTTTCACTGTAGCTGTCCTTTTTTTGCCTTATTCATCAGTGTCACTGTCCATTGTTATAAAAATAATATTTTCTACACAACAAACTGTCACTGTCAGAACATAGAATAGGAACATATGCTTTCATCTTCTTACACTGGAGTGACTGTCACTCGCAATACTTATATTATTACTATGTACAATTATTTACACCAAAAAACACTCACTGTCAGTGCTTTTACAAGTACATACACTAATTTACACTCATCAGGCTGTCACTGTCAGCACGTAAAAGAAAACTAAGTACTAGTATCACTGTCACTCTCAGTATTATTTCACAGAATCTTACCCTTATTTTCAAAATCTAGTCAGGCTGTGGTAGTCAAAGAAACACGGGTAAGCACAGAGGGGAACTTTGCACTCTTTGCACTGCAAGGAGGTGCGCCCAAAGGTTCTGTCCTGCCTGGTAGTGTGGCTGCACACATGACACCTCCTCAGTGCTTTCCCCCTCTTTGCAGTGGCAGGCAGTGGCTCCAGGAGGTGTCGCTGAAGGTAGGCCTGACACTGTAGGCGGTCTGGAGGTGTCTGAGGGTGGCGTTTGAGACCTGTTGAAAGAACCTGGCCGTAACGCTGAAGCAGCTGGTAGACACAAGTCTTGGAAAATCTTCGGAGAGAGTAGTTTGCTGGCTTCCTGTTCTTGATTTTATACAGGATGAAGGCGTTCAACATGAACATATCAATCAAGTGCAAGAACACCTTCCTGTACCAACGACGATTATTCCTCAGGCAGTCAATCTCTCTGATCATCATATCAGACTTGTCCACCAGCCGCATATTGACGTTGTAGTCAATGACAGCATCAGGCTTCATCACAGGCTCGCCAGTCCTTCTGTCGACCTTCCCTGTTGCCAGCATTTCCCCCTTGTGTACTGTGGTGAGCATATTCACGACTCTCTTATCATGCCACCTGATCGCAAGCATCTTGTCAGATTTCTTCAGGTGCACGTCTCCCCGCTTTGACTTTTCAGCCTCGGGGAAGGCAGGGTAGTGTGCCCTATTGCTTCTGACAGTGCCACAGGATCCGACGCCGTGTTCAGAAAGGTACTTGGCGAGTTTAGGAGCTGTATAGTAATTGTCCGTATACAGGACATGATTCTCGCCAAAGTACTTTTCCAAAAGCACTTTCACCACAGAACCAGAGAATCCAAGGGGGTCAGTCTTATCCAAATCGACATTGCTGGCTGTGTAAATGACGAAAACTAAGATGAACCCCATCTTGCAGTCGCACAGCACGAAAAACTTGATTCCAAAGCGGTGCCGTTTGCTTGGAATGTACTGCACAAACCGAAGACAGCCCCTGAACAAAACCAAGGACTCGTCAATCACCACTTTCTTGAAAGGGCGCAGGAACCTCGTAAACTTATCCTTGATCAAGTTCAGGATTCCCCTCACTTTCCATAATGGGTCAGTTTGGGAAGGCTCATCATTGTTCGCGAAGTGAAGGTAAGTCATTAGCTGCCTAAAACGATTGCGGCTCATGTATTTATTGAAAATTGGTGTTGGGCACAGATCGTCGGAACTCCAGTATTCTTCCAGTTTGTTTTTCCAGTTGTGGGGCATCAGTAACATCAACCCAATAAATACAAAAAGTTCCCTGATCATTAGAGGCACCCATGCTGCCATCCACAACGTGGATGGCGTGGCCGCCTCACCTTCTCCTTCGCGAACTGGAGCAGATTGCCCCTCGTACCTGTTTGTCTCGGTACAGATCTGCTCCATTACCTCGTTGTCAAGGAAGGCCAACAGGTAGTCCAAGCATTCACCATCCTCGTCGACAGGGAAGTCAGCCTGAACTCCACATCCACTGTTAGCAAAGGGCAGATCCTCCGGCACAAAATCTGATCCCTCTGACCACACGAAGGCATCCAGAGTGCCCTGCCTAGGCTGGGAGGTGCTGGGGGCGGCGGGGGGTGAGGCAGGTCGTGTGGGAGTGGGTGAGGCAGGCAGTGAGACAGTACGTGAGGCAGAGGCTATCATAGATCGTGTTGGTGTTGTGGTGGTGGTGGTGATGGGGACATTATCTGAGGGTTCAAGGTCACTCGCGGTGGCGTGACTGCCGAGTTGCCTAGTGCGAGTTTCCTTACGAGCTAGCCTTACGCTAGGGGACAAAGTTCTAGCTCTACCAACACGAACACTTGGCCTACGAAAACCTCTAGTACGTAAAGTAGAACGTCTACTTCCCTTTCGAGGTGGTGAAGGCGACTCAGACGACTCAGGAGACAGGGCAGCAGAAGAGGAGGACGAGAGAATGGGGCTGGGAGTACGTGGCGGGCTGGCGGTGGCGTGACGTGGCGTAGGGGACAATGGCAGTGAGCTGGGGTCACCACTCCTTTTTCTTTTTGCCCCCTTCCCATATTCAAGGCCCCTTCTCACAGGAGCCTTCCCTGCTGAGGTGCTAGGCACTGACACACTCACTTCAGGCACAGAAACAGTCACTTCTGGCCCAGACTCTGCACTTGATTGCGTGTCAGACTCTGCCAAGCTTGACCACACACCGACGTCACTGCCATAGTCCATCGAGGCTTTCAATAGTTCACTGGCTATTGCAGAGTCACTCAGGCCCTTAGTAGTTCCTGGTAAGGTTTTGAAGGGGGTTGAGGTCACAAAACCCTTTTTTGGAGGGCTGGAAGGCACAGACTCGGAAGAGCTCGAGTTGGACATGGTGTCACCGTGGAAGATTCGCGTGGACTGACGCTAATCAGGGGCAAACCGCGCGAAAAAATCACAGTGTGACAACTGGGGAAATAAGCGTTTCCCAATAGCAGAAAGTGCTTGCGAGATGATAGCGCAGATTGACACGTATGAGCCGTCCGCGCGTTGCCATATCGCACGACGAGGGAGGGCCGCGCATCAGTGCGTGGGTGGGTAAAAAAAATGATACTTGGCAACAACCGAGGTCAGTAGTACAAAGGTCAAGTGTGCTAAACGTAGCTCACGGGTGGCGGTACTGATAGACAATACCAGCTGGAGCCTGCTTGCCCGCGGTTATTCAAAATTAACTCAAATCGCAAATGCGATGATCCGCCGTTCTGTCCTTTGGGCCGACCATCACAAATGCGACGATCTGCGTTTTAGGGGTTAAGCAGGATTGCTCAGAAACATATGAACAGATTTTAATGAAATTTTGTGGAAGGGTTATTCATGGGTCTAGGAAGAACTAATTAACTTTGGAGGTAGATCTGGATCCAGATCCAGAGTGTTACGCACAATATCACCAAAAGTTTTACATGAATTTCAATTAATTTTTGTGGAAAGATGGGCCATTAACGAAGAAAGAATTGATTAAATTTGGGGAAGGATCTGGATCCGGATCCAGACCTTATATCCACGGATCTGGACCCGGATCTTTTTCTAAAGGCAATGCCATTGGCTGAGGAATGCGGTCTCTGAGCGCTTACTAGTTGTTTATTATTGTTATTATTATTATTATTATTATTATTATTTTTATTTTTATTATTATTATTACCTCCACCAAGGAGATTATGTTTTACCCTGCAAATGGGTTTCTGTTAGCATGATTACTCAAAATGTTACGAACGCATTATGATGAAATTTTGTGGAAGGGTTGGCCATGCTCCAAGGAAGAAATTATTAAATTTTGAGGCGGATCCAGATCCACAGAATCCAGCACAATATCTCCTAAAGTTCTCCAAGAATTTCAAGGAAATTTTGTGGCAAGTTGGGCCATGGATGAAGAGAGAATTGCTTGAATTTCGGGGCGGATCAGGATTCGGATCCGGATCCTATATCCACGGTTCTGGATCTGGGATTACTCAAGTTATGAACGGATTATGATGAAATTCTGAGGAAGGATGGGCCATGGGCTAAGGAAGAAAAGATTAAATTTGGGGGTGGATCTGAATCCGGTTCCGGATACGGGATTGCTCAAAATGTTATGCATGAATTATGATGAAACTTTGTTGAAGGGTGGACCATGGGCCAAGGGAGAAATAATTACATTTTGGGGCGGATCCGGATCCGAATCCTGAGTATCTCGCATAATATCATCAAAAGTTGTCAAATGAATTTCAAGAAAATTCTGTGGGAAAATGGGCCATGGACCAAGAAAGAATTGTTTAAATCTGGGGCGGATCCGGATCAGCATCGGGATCCTATATCAACGGACCCAGATCTGGGATTAGTACAAAAAATTATGAACAAATTATGATGAAATTCTTTGGAAGGGTGGGCCTTGGGACAAGGAAGAATTTGTTAAATTTGTGACCGGATCCGAATCCGAATCCGGACTATCCTGCACAATATCTCCAGAAGTTGACAATGAATTTCAATGAAAGTTCGTTGAAAGGTGGGCCATGGACGAAGAACTTGATTTAATTTTGGGGAGGACCTGGATCCGGATCCAGATCCTATATCCACGGATCCTGATCCTAATCGTTTTTAATGGCAATGGCACTGGTGGTGGTATGCACTCTCTGTGTGTTATCTAGTTATCATTATTATTGTTATTACCTCTAATGAGGTTATGTTTTACTCGGGATTGGTTTGTCTGTCTGTCTTTTAGCAGGATTACTCAAAATGTTATAAACACATTTTGATGATATTTCATGGAAGGGTGGACCATGGGCCAAGGAAGAAATGGTTACATTTGGGGGCGGATTCGGATCCGGATCCGGAGTATCCAGTACAGTGTCTCCAAACATTCTGAATGAATTTCAAGGAAATTTTGTGGGAAATTGGGCCACGGACCAAAAAAGAATTGATTAAATTTCGGGCGGATTCTGATCCGGATCCGGATCCTATATCCACAGACCGGGATCCGGGATTATTTAGAATATTATGATCGGACAATGATGAAATTTTGTGGAAGGGTGGGCCCTGGACCAAGGAAGAATGATTAAATTTGGTGGGGGGGGGGATCCAAATCTAATTCCAGAGTATCCAACTTCGTATTTCCGAAAGTTTTCAGTGAACTTCAATGAAATTTTGTAGATATGTGGGCAATGAACCAAAAAAGAATCGATTGAAATTTGGGGAGGATCCGGATCAGGATCAGGATCCTATATCCACGGAGCTTGATCCGTCATTACTCAAAAAGTTATGAACGGATTATGATGAAATTTTGTGGAAGTGTGGGCCATGGGCCAAGGAAGAAATGATTAAATTTCGGGGAGGATCCGGATCCGGATCAAGAGTATCCTACACAATATCTCCAAAAGGTTTCAATGAATGTCAATGAAATTTTGTGGAAATGTGGGCCATGGACCATGAAAGAATTTGTTAAATTTGGGGACGGATCCGGATCAGGGTCCAGATAGGGGATTGCTCAAAATGATATGAATGGATTATAATGAAATTATTATGGAAGGGTGGACCATGGGTCAAGGAAGAAACAAATTTGGGGGCTGATCCGGATCTGGATCCCTAGTATCCTGCACAATATCTCCAAAAGTTCTCAATGAATTTCAATGAAATTTTGTGGAAAGGTGGGTCATGGACAAAGAAAGAAATGATTAAATTTGGGGGCAGATCTGGTTCCGGATCCGGGTCCTATATCCACGGATCTAGATCCGGATCCTTTTTAATGGTATTGGCATTGGCGTACGTATGCGCTCTCTGGATGCTTTCTAGTTATTATTATTATTATTATTATTATTATTATTATTATTATTATTATTACCATCATCATCATCATCATTATTATCATTTTAGTAGTAAAATGAATATTGCCCTCGTCATCATCGTAATCCTATCTTTGCTACTGTTAATGGAGTGGGTAGGATCGATAGATACATGGAGAGAGAGAGAGAGAGAGAGAGAGAGAGAGAGAGAGAGAGAGAGAGAGAGAGGGAGGGAGAGAGAGAGGGAGAGAGAGAGATGAGCTATAAAGAGAAGCAGTACCTCACGATGTCTAACGACTCATACCGAAGAAGTGTCGTGATTGATGGTACCCGCTGCTAATCTAATGGTGAGAAAATAATAGAGCAAAAATGAATATATTCCCCATTCACATTTCCCATCCACAGTAACAGAGAGAGAGAGAGAGAGAGAGAGAGAGAGAGAGAGAGAGATGAATGGTGCTGATAATGATAATGATGATAGATGCAGTCAGATGTCTTATCTCCTGAAGGTGCCCGAATTTGTCTCTGAGATTATGTCCTCCCTCAACGGTTGTTCCTTACTTCCACCCTTCTCCCATCAATGTAAATAAAGTCCTTCTTAAAAACACATGACAAGGGATACACCTCAAGGTAGTTAGATGATCCTGTATTGTTATGAGGCTTCCTATAATTCCCTCTTCTCAGTCTGAGTGTTGTTCATATACATCACATACCTACCTTCACACGTCATCTCTTCGGTGTTAATACTCACCGTCCATAATGAAAATATGCTAGGGCTGCCTCTGTCAGGACTGGGATGATGGTATTAGAGGAAATACTACTGTATATTATGACATTTCTGCTAATTCTTTGAAAGAGCAATAATGTCTGCTTAAAGGTAAATAAATCCACAGACTGTTCTCTTTCTTAAACTCTCTTCAATCACGCATGTTTTCGAAGAGGAGGGCATTCTTGCAAATTTTGAAAGAATAAATGTTATTCCCAATCAGTCTGACTTACACTGCGCGGTGATCATTCTCACTTGTGTCCTTCACAAAGATTCGGCTGGTGTGGATGTCACGAATTCGCCTGATTGTGTATTTATACAAATTCGTGACATTGTACTTTGGTGAGAAAACCACAAACTCTAGTGGAATTCCCACTGGGCATCAATCAGTTCAACCGTCCTCGTATGCACTTCAGTCGGGATGGTTTTAAGAACATTTGTCATTGTTTCATAAGTGACCATTCTTACACACGACATTAGTGCTTTCACTGAGTGTTTTTGCTGTGTGTGTATATTCTTCGCCCTCCCTCCGTTGACTGTTGAAGTCAGGCCATGCCTACTTCCTGTGAACATGGTCATCTCTCACCCCTTTCTCAGTTTGAACTCAGCTTTGGACCGCCTCGAGTGTAGGATCGTTTGTGCCCAGTGTAGAGAGCAGCATCTCTGTTGTACAGCGATTTCCTGGATCTCCACCTAGACGGTGATTGGCGAAGTGGGCTTGCAGCGAATAGCAGCGCTTGGTGTTCATTACGCAGACACCCAGTCTTTCGTAGCTTCAGCTCCATTCCCTCCACTGACCAATATTTCCGTTCGTTTTTCTAGGCGTAAGTCTGATCAGCTTTTGAATGAGCGAGTGAGTGTATTTCCTTTGTATTTGAATTCATGAGTCCCTCTGTGACCGTGAATTCCCCTTTTGAATTCATTTTGAGATTCATATAATGT
This sequence comes from Coenobita brevimanus, assembly GCF_032717465.1. Classification (NCBI taxonomy): domain Eukaryota; kingdom Metazoa; phylum Arthropoda; class Malacostraca; order Decapoda; family Coenobitidae; genus Coenobita; species Coenobita brevimanus. The sequence goes on from NC_136966.1 coordinate 13,669,871, forward strand.
AAATTTATTTTATTGTAAACAATAAATTTACAGTTCTTTTCTTTGAGCTTAATGTAATTAGAAATATGTTTTATTACTCCACATTAAGCTTACTTTAGTTTGCCACTCCTAGTTTGCACAAACTCCTTACATTATTCACAACTGGTATTTAGGCCAGTTCTTTTGTATCAAACTTAAATCCGTTGTGCCAGCCGGGAGTTAAGCACCGGCAAGAACCTGTCCATTATTAATAGTATTATTGATTGTCAGGGGTGGAGTCACTTTCTCAAGAGGCTAACAGTACTAACAACCAGCATTCGTGAGCGATTAATCTCTGCTGTGTACTGTTGAGAAAGTTTATAAAATTCTCGTCCTTAGAGAATCGGCGAAGTAAGCTGGAAGAAAATAAAACTTACTACTTGATTTTCACAAGTCAATTCTTTGTCTCTACTTTCGAGCAATAATTGGCATTTTTAAATTCTTAAATTCACATCCCCCGTGACAGTGGAAGACCTCTATTATATTATCACTTTCTCTGTATAAAATAATATATACTAGTCATATGTTACCCAATACAAGTGGCCAAAATCTTTTTGATGATCGATAGATTTGTTGCCGTTTGCTTCCTATTGTTTTTACAAGGCACAAACCGTTTGTCACATTATATCCTTTGTTCCTGCAGTCTTTATTATAAAATCTAAACTGATTAGTTTCGCATGATCATCACTATTACGCGTATCCTCATTATCATTTTCATTTTTATTTACATCCATCGGTTTGCCATTATCAACCTCCGTACTGAAGTTGTGTGTATTTTGAGTATACAACAGTTTCCCTCGAACTTCCGGCCGTATTCCAGGTGGCCTAAGAGATTTCGTAGCACCTCTTCCTTTGTTAATTATTTTGAATAATACACCTTAGCATTCTCTAACATGCCATTTATAGTTCTTAATAATCACACATCCGTAGCAAACGCAAAGATACTGAGATGTAGCTTAAATTATAAATCACAGAGGAAATTTACAAAATCTAAGAAGCCACTTTGGAATTCGATCTTTGTACCAAAACCTTATTTACCCAATATAAACACTTACTAACTACAGTTAATCTCTCATAAACATTAACACTGGGAAACAAGATATACTATGATTTGCGCTTGTGTTTTAGCTTTCTTTTTCATATGACGATGATGATGATGATAGAGAGGAGGAGGAGGAGGAGGATAATGATGATGATAATGATAATGATGATGTTGATGATGATGATGATGATGTTGATGATAGGAGGAAGAGGATGACGATGATGATGATGAGGAGGAGGAGGAAGAGGAGAAGGAGGAGCAGGAGGAGGAGGAGGAAGAGGAAGAAGAGGAGGAGGAGGAGGAGAAAAAAGATGATGATGATTAGCCAGTAAATGTAAAACGATGTATATAGGAGACAAAGAGCTACGTGCGTATGATGTGATGATAACAGTGATGACGGTAATGATGGCAGTGATTAGGTTTTCATCATCACTACCACAAACATCATCATCATCATCATCATCATCATCATCACCGATATGATCATCAAATCGTTTCTGGTCTCTGTTACCTCGTCTCCCTTGCTCCTGTCTCCTACCCACACGACATAAGATCAATTTGAAGCATTTTACAATGTCAGCATCATTAGCTTGTATTACCTCACACTGACCTCTGCTTGTGACCAGGCACTTTGAGCGTGATGGTTTAAACTGCAGTTGGAAGCTAATAGACAGACAGACAAAATGATAGACAGATGGATAGATAAACCGATAGATAGACAGATTGATAAATAAGGAATGAGAAAAACAGGCATAGATTTATTTCTAGAAAAAAGAAAGACCCAAAGGACGGCAGCCAGCAAAAATAATTCCTTTCCAGAAAAACTAGAAAAGGAGAGAGAGGAAAAGAAGATCGTTCATTTCGATGTTCCTGAGCACATTGCGTTTCAAATAATGGAGGTAACAGACAGCAAAAAATGACTAGATATATCCTAACAGTGTGCTCATTGAAATTTTGTTACGAAAACAAATTAATGAGATCTGTATCAGGCCCAACTGTATATTATAACGTCAAGTTTACAGTGCCTTACCCTACGAGAGAGAGAGAGAGAGAGAGAGAGAGAGAGAGAGAGAGATTAACTTTAACTGAGAGGAATAGAGATCATCAGTATCAATGGTTCACTTAGGTGTGCTAACTGGGCCAGAAATAGACGTTTCAGTTTTGCAGTGAGGAACCACAGTAATTACAAGGCTACTATTGAGTTACTGAGCAGCGTTATGTACAGCCAACCCTGCAGCATAAATTATTCCCGGCTAATTACATCTTATTAACCAAGTATTCACATTGCACAAGCCGCTCTAACAACTGGGGATGAAAATGCTCTCTCTCTCTCTCTCTCTCTCTCAACAATTTTTACAACTAAAGTTTCCGTATCGCCATACTACTGTCGGATATTGTCTGCCAGGTAGTACATTTTTACTTAAATATTAACTCTAATTAGGTTATCAACTATTTGGTAGCCTACCGAGTGGAAGAAAATAAAAACTATTAGTTCACATATGAAGTACAGGTGAGTTTATAAATACGATTCCCGGTATTATTCATTTATACCGATGATCCATCCGAAAAACACATCCAGGCCTTTGCACGTGAGAGACAGACAGACAAACAGACAGACAGATGCGGTACCATCTCCCCATTAGTTACGCTTTTCAGACTAATACTCTGATCCAGTCACCCGAATCAAGGGCCATGTGCATAAAGAAAAGAACAATTTGAATGTAAATAATACCATCGGTGGCAGCAGCTCGCTTTAGGGAACCCCGCTTTAGTACATTCTTTTATTCATTATTTCTCTTTGTTGATGCGTTTGCGGCCACACATTTTCATTTCGGCTTGTAAATGAGAGCTACAGCCGTGTATCTGAACCGGATCTTTCTTCGACAACATCATGCACTAAATGGGTAAGACACCCCGAAATTAAACGATGATTTCCGTATTGCTCGGCCACTAAACCCTGCTGCCCCTACAAATTCTTGGTATCCTGTTATTTCCGGCCGACAAATTGCGTTTAATCTAGATATTTCTTTCCCTTCATTCCATGAAACTGGGCCCAGAAACTAAGGGCTTGGAACTTTGCCTGAGAGAGAGAGAGAGAGAGAGAGAGAGAGAGAGCCTGTTCGTGGGTGAGGATAAAGGTGTGGGGAGGGAAGGAATGATGGTGCCGGAAGGGGTGGAGAAGGGAAAGTGGTGGAGGAATGGCAAGGGCTGGGAGTTAGGAAAGGGAGTGGGTGATGATAGTTGTGGGTAGGAGTAGCGGCTTGGGGAGGGAAGTGGCTGAGGGATGTGGGAAGGGAAGGGAGTAGGAAGAAGGGGAGGAAAGGGTGTGAGAAGTGGGAGTGGTGGTGAATATGGGGGATAGAGGTGAAGGAAGGACGTAAGTTGTCGGAATGGAGATGTGGGGAAGAGAGGTGTGTTTGAGTGCATGGTTTTGAGGGAAGGGATGGGGTTGGAGGGTGAGGGAAAAGGGCGAGGGAAAAGGGGTTGATGGTGAGAAAAGGGGCAAGGGAGAGAGGACGGGATGGGTGGCAGGGATTTTATTTTAGTGGAATATCAAAGGCTGATGAACGGGTTGGGAAGAGTATCATTATTTTAGGGTAATATCAGGGGTGGGCCGAGTAATGCGAGGGTGATTATATTAAAAAAACAGTATAACCAGTGGGTGAAAGGGTATTAGGTTCATTATTATGGAGAAATATTAGACGTAGGTAAAGTCGGAGAAGAAAGTTCGTCTACTGGTTCACTGTATCTACTTCACGCTTAGGGCATGTTCGTCACTTACTTCCCTGACGCATCATGACAAAGATATAGGCATCTATGAGCAAGGAAGCACATCAAGTTTCTCTTGGATTATAGTGGGAAGTGGACGCAATCAAATAACAGGACTGCATGTGTGTGTCGGGGATGATGCTTTTGAAGGAATATCAGTGACAGGTAGAAGGATACGTTTATGATAACCATACACACGAAAAAAAATGAAAAAAGTCTGTGATGGGTGAGAGGGTTGAGGAATGAGTTATGCACACAAAGGAAACCATCAGCTCTCCGGATGAGAGAGAGAGAGAGAGAGAGAGAGAGATCGAGAGATCATTGGTTTATCACAACGAAATATCAGAGATCTCAAGAATTCAAGAATTATTCCACTGGGATACCGCCGAGGCCTGAGGCTGGTCTACCGTCTTCCATCCAGATTAAAAAGATTAGCCTACGTCTGGGAACGTTTTATCATCATCGCCATCATCATGAGATCCTCCCTGCCACATAGATGGAAAACCCTCGAACAACCTCTTATATTCGAAGTGTGGCAAGGCTTGTTCTAATCACAGCTGTATACAGTGCTTTAGAAAAGATGTGTGGGAAACAGACGAAAAGAAAATGGGAAAAATTTTATAATTAATGCTAAAAGTTGTTGTACCTTCATCTGTGTGTGTGTGTGTGTGTGTGTGTGTGTGTGTGTGTGTGTGTGTGTGTGTGTGTGTGTGTGTGTGTGTGTGTAATAATAGGAGAAATTAAGGTGCGTGGCATAACGATTTCGGCGCCTCCCCGGAATATGACGTCATGGATACCACAGCATCCCGTTTTTTAGTTAAGATTGTGGATGGAGATTAGCAGAATGACGGTACTAGCTTTGGCACCTCCCACTGACTAAGAGCTTAGCGTGATGAGGCTGTGTAGGAATCTTGCCCATATGTTTACGCCGGCTAGCTGTCCCCCTCGCGCAATACCTTCCTATCCATCCATCCATCCATCCATCCATCATCCAATCCTATGTTGCCCCATGAGGAGCGGAGGAGCCCAGGGTTAGGCAAGTTGGTCCTGACATTTAAGGCGAAAATGACCAGCCTCACTCATCCCTGAGTGTTATTACGTGAGCAGTAAACTACAACAACCCCTTGGATATAAACCTACACATCCTCAATCCGATCGGAGTGCCTTAATTACCCACTAAAACACCTGGCGCCATAATTTGGTTATATGGTTACCACCCAACGTAGCAAATGGTTTCCTTGTGTACAGGAAACCATTTGGCTTGTCATTCAGTGTAGAGTCACCCATAGGCAGTAGGAAGGGGAAAGAATAAAGGGAATAGGGAGTGTAAATTCACCCGAAGGCAGAAGGAGGTGGAAAGAATGAAGGAAGGAACGACCATGCCTAACGCTTCTTTGGTAAGTACACTTTGCTGACTGGATGGGTGGGTAGGTTTATATGGTGGCTTTTCCCGTGCTTTCACTATCTGGTGTTGAAGACAGGCTTTCTTTGCTACAAATTACTAAAGAAGAATACCAGGAACAGGCGGGGGCTACACATATGGAAAAATGCCAAGGATAAACAGCTGTGGGTGGAGGGTGGGGGAGCTGAGAGTTAAGGGGGAAAATCAGAGTCCATGAACCCTTACTTGCTATGGAGATACACGGGCCGGGGTATGCACGCCATATCATCCTTAAATGGCATATTCCTGGAAAATGTGCTCTGATTGAAGGGTGAGCGCGAGTTGCAGGGATTGGACGCGAGCGCCCGTTCTTTTATTCAGCTTTAACTGGATGGAACAAGTTCTGTAAATTCTCAACCTCTGTTTTTCTTTTTCTTTATTTTTTGAATAGGGAAACAAGGGTTTCAATTTAGTTGCACAGTAAACTACCATACATTTATACAAACGTTAGCCTATTAAAATGCTGTCAAAAGCATAGATCTGCACAGAATTCCTCACACTCACTCATACTCTTACGCATACACATACATTCGTACAGACATGTGCATACACACAGTTAATACAGCCACACATACGTACACAAATACACTGAAACAGTCAAACACACACACAAGCGCGCAGGCACGCTTCATATTTCAGCTCCCTTAGCTGCATTCAGTGAAATAGAGCGTTCTTTGGATTGTACGACTTAACAAAAAGTTGCTTTTCCAAACAAATACATTTAAATTGTCTGAAATCGTCGTTTGTCTGTTCCTTCCTTATGCCGAGCTGGTTAACCGTGAGCATCCGACCCATTCTCTGTCTCTGTCTGTCTGTCTGTCTGTCTGTCTGTCTGTCTCTCTCTCTCTCTCTCTCACACACACACTTTCATGTACATATCCACCTCGTCCTACCTCTCCTACCTCCACCCAGATTGTCTTACCTAACATTTTTCTTTCACCTCCAACATTCATACTCAACTCTTGAGTACTAACACCTTGTACGTTCAGTTAAATCTCATAGTAATCTCTCGCACCCTCGCTCACCTCTCACCCACACTCATCTCGTACACATACTCTTACCTTTCCCACAATCACATCTTTCCTTTGCTTACTCTCTTCCACCCTCAGCTCAAACACCGACTCTTAGTCTTTCCCTCCCTCCCTCCGCTCACACACTCATCTTCCCTTCCCTTCCTGTTAACCTCCCTCACTCACCCTCACTACTTCCTCAATCTGTACTAATCTTCAGTTGCTATCACTTATAAATACATGCAATTTCACATACTAATATTTATTGCAGTTAATCCTTTAGCATATAATGCACACTTAGAGGTTTTCTGATTAGACCGAGATAATTACTTAACTATCAGACCTCAAGAGGTTTCTTAGTGGCGAGAAAAATCGTCTGCCATTAGACCGAACAGATCATTTGGCTTTAGAGTTGAATAGCTAAATCATCCTCCGAAGCCTAAGAATTCAGTCCAGTTGATTTTATTCGGCTACATTACTTAACATTACTTAACCTGAATTATCTGTTCATCTACTCATGTTTCTACCAACCTACCTACCTACTATACTATATATATATATATATATATATATATATATATATATATATATATATATATATATATATATATATATATATGTGTGTGTGTGTGTGTGTGTGTGTGTGTGTGTGTGTGTGTGTATTTAACCCCATCCACCCTTTCACTGGTCTTGGTGGCGTCTTGTCCAATTAAAACATCAAGGAGTCACCCACACTCTGTTTATTTTTGAGCCGCGAATCTGATGCCGCATATAGAAAGCAGGTAAAACAAACAGTGTGACGTACGGGTGAAGGGAGGGGATGAAGAGAGGGAGGGTGGAAAAAGTGAGGAAGAAAGAGACGGGAGAAAAGAAGCAAGACAGAGAGGTGAGGGGAGGAGAGAGGTAAAGGAAAGAAGAGGGAACAGCGAGACGATAACAGTAGGGAGGAAAGGGAAGAAGGGAGATTGAAGAGAGGCGCAACGAAAAGGGAAAAGAAGGAGAGGAGAGGCGAACTTGAGGAATGAGGAAGAGAGAGAGGCCATTAGGAGGACGGTAGAGGATGAAGAGAGAAGGGGAAAGAGAGTGAGAGGAATAAAGGAAGGATGGGGCCTGAAGGAGAGATAAAAGAGAGGGGGAAGATGAAGTGGCGAGAGAAAGAAAGTAAATAGCATGAGAGAAAGAAGAGTAAAGAAAGAAGGCAGAATGGGAAGGGAGGAAGAGAAATTAAAGAATGACAAGGAAAGAAGCGTGGCGGAAATATAAGTGACTGGGTAAGGGAAAAACGGAAAGAGGGAAGAAGACGGAGATTAACAGAGATCTGGGGAAAGGAAGAGGAAATAAACAGGAAAGGAGGAAAGAGTGAAGTTGTGTAATAAGGCAAAAAAGGAAGGGAAGAGATGCTGAGGGGGTTGGGGAAGAGGCTGTGGAGAAAGGAACAGGGAAAGAAGCCGAGAGAAAAGGACACAGAGAGAAGGGGAAAAAAAAGCGATGGAGAGAATATGAAAGAAAGAGAGACGTTGGTGAAAGGAAGAGAGGGAAGAGACTGTGGAGAAAAGGAAAAGGTGATTAGTGAGATGACAAATGAACTGAAGAAATGAAGGAGAAAAGGAGGGAAATAAAACAGGAATAACGAAGAAAATATTAACAAGGACTAAACATGTAACAGAGAAGGAAAGGAAGAAATAGTTTGAAAAGAAAAGAAAGAGGAGAAGAAAATAAAATAGAAAACTAGAGGAAAGGAAAGATAAAAATGCATTAGTGAGAGAAAACATGTGAAGAAGGGCATGAAGAAAAATTACAAAGGTAAGACAAATGAAAGATTGATGAAGAAAGGCAGGAAAACAGAAGAAAATGAAAAATAAATCAAAGGAAACCCAGAGTAAAGAAGAGTGAGGAGTCCATTAGTGAAAAAACAGATAAAAGACAGCCATATGAATACCTGACGCCCTGCTCACCACAAACGTAAACAAGGAGACAGCTGTGCGCCCAGGTAAGGCTGAGAGAAGATATAAGGGAATGGGAGGAAGGGAAAAAAAAAAAAAAGGAAAACGACGACGACGACGACGACGACGACGACGAGGAAGAGGAGACTAAAGGGGAGGGGGACCTGGAGAATTCATATTCTAATTCAGATTATTTATTTCCACTAAGCAGTGGTTGTCAATAAAGATACATGTTCCGATATGTAGTAAGTGCAATACATTGAAGAAATGAAAAACCAGTAAAAATGAAGGCAAATTCAGAGCAAGGTAAAATCTTATTCAGGACTTGTGTGATGTTATGTCAATGAGACTTAAGGGAAAACAGTGAAGCCTGTTTTTAAAAAATTTAAGGCACCAAACTGTGCATTTCTCCAGCCCGGGATCGAACAGGCGTCAGTTACTCTATGATATCCTTTGGTCTGAAAATTCCAAGATTCTTTTTTTTTTTTTTTTTTTCCCCTACTCTTTATAACCCACCTTAGACACCCAGAAAATTCTGGCCGTGAACCCAGTCGATTCGCAGGGGCTTTTACGGGATCCACTGCACTGGAGAGAGAGAGAGAGAGAGAGAGAGAGAGAGAGAGAGAGGGAGAGAGAGAATGGAGAAAAAGGAGGTAGAGGGAAATGCAAGCTGGTGAGAGTACGAGGAGAAAGATAAATGTGTGTGTGTGTGTGTGTGTGTGTGATGGAAAGGGGAATGGGAAGATCAGTTCTGGAATAACCATTACATTTTTTCCTTCCAGTTCATGGATATAATAGAAATATTGCGTCGTAATTCACACAAGTGGGGAAAATAATGAGAAAGGAGGGAGAAAAAACCATGAGGAAAGGGGGTCATCACGGGCATAGATACATTAGCACGGCGATGGTCAAAGAGGGTTTACAATAACGTTAGTACCAAAAAGACAGTTTTCTTGCTGCTGTTGGACAATTTCAATCAATATTTTTTTTTTTTTTTTTTTTTTTACTGGAAGGCTTAGAAATAGATGAGAGACAGTCACTGAGGAGGGGCTTTGCTGAGGGAGGGGGAAGCACCATCAAAAATTGGAAATATAGTAGCATGTTAGTTTTGGAGGAAAGCTTGTAATGGAACACAGTTAGTACGAAAATGTTATTTTTAAATGCAGAGGCACTTGTAAGAGCGGCTTTTTTCCTATACCTCTCATTGATGATTTTCAGATAAGATTTTATCAAAGCCACAATAGGTAAGAGCACACTATATTAAACCACACCACACCACCCTCTCACTCCACGTCACCCTACCACACTACACCACACCACACCACACCACCCTCTCACTCCACGTCACTTTCCCACACTACACCACCACTCACGCCACATCACCCTCACACACTATACCACACCACACCACCACTCACGCCACATCACCCTCACCCGCACCACACATGACATCATTGGCATCAGTGGATGGTTAATGAAGGTCCCGCATATAGTGCTCTTGTATTTGCTGCTCCTTGTGAGGGATGATGTGAAGTGGGCAGAACAGTGGACACCTTTCTGAAAGGACACAAGGTCAATCCATGGCTGGGGCCGGGACCAGTGGAATGGCATGATCCTCCATTAGACCCACCGACATGTCATAAAAATCACTCACTAATGCCATCACACCAGTCCTGAAAGAGACAGCCCTAGCATGTTCTCACTACCGATAGTGGGTTATTAGAGGCCAAGTGATGACATGCTAAAGTGTGTGGCGTAGAAGACGATAGCAAGACATCTGGGATTAGAATGTCACGTCTGTGACTGGAGTAATATATGTAAAAAAATAACAAAGAATACGAACAGGTTTATTCATGTTGAGAAAACTCTCTGGTATCAAAGTCTTTGAATCCCTTCCCTACTAGCAATTTTCTCCAAGTCGAATTCTGCCTATGTAGGGAGAACAAAAAAATGTACAAAATCACAGTACTGAAGAAGTTATAGTAAATGTCTCGGTATTTCGAAGAGAACTTACACTGACTGATGTTGAGAAAGAGAGAGAGAGGGGGGGGGGAGCAATAGATACTCTTGGATGGAGTAAGACAGTTAGATAAACAGAGTATAGACTGAGTTATAGATCGACAGAACAGATGAATGGATGGCTAGCTGGACATATATATATAAGCAGAGATAACTTGATGGACAGGTAGACAGATATAGGTAGGCCGAGATGGATATGTAAACAATAGCTACATATTTACTACTTTAACATTTATTCACCATGTCCTTCTTTTTTTCCAATGCAGTCTGGTCTTGCTAATATTACCGACCCCACGCAGTTTGTTAATGTTGCTTAATTCCGGTCTGCCTGGCCAAGCAGACCCGTCGAAAACAGGTAAACAACTTCTTTCGTAAGTACTGTACTGTACTGTTCAAGTACGGTACAGTACATACACCATATACGGATCCCCCCCCCCCTTGTGTTAAACAACGCCTCACCAGGGTGGGACTAGGGTTCTTCCTACGATAAGGTGTGGAAAAATATGAGGAGGTTTGTCTCCCAAGAGGACGCCACAGCTGCTCCACCCAAGGTGCACAGCACCACCACGTGCAGATTCTCTGTCAGCGCAGCCCCATACTGGTAATAGACTGCTTCTCTTAAGCATCCTTATAACCCACCATAGACAGAATACTAGATGGATGGAAGGATGACTAGATGACTGGATACATACATGGATAAGTGATTAGGTAGATAGATAGATAAATGTGCAGACAGACGTATGAACAAATATGTACAGCATAAGTAGAAAAATATAGATATATAGATACATTCTATGTGTCCACTTCTGACCATACAATATACTTCACAACCTGCTCCCAGGGCCTAGTAGTCCTCCTACATACCATACAGCTCCACATGTCACCACTTCGACGCTAAAATCCACTGTTCATATTGAATACATAATAGGTATGTCTCATACAGGACTGGTGTATCGGTATTAGCTGGGGTGTTTTTAGAAAATGTCGGCGGGTCATCTGATACATCAGTAAAGTTTGCTTTATGAAATTCAAATCCTTAAACTGTTCTCTGACCCAGCCAGGATTCGAACGTTGGTCCATTTGGACCGTAGGCCACCTCTTTACCGTTTCAGCCACCGCCTGCCCCAAACAGACACATAGTCATTGCATGCCCATTACACAGCATAATCACCAAGTTACAATTATTTCCGTATGTTTAGGAGAAACTGTGAACAGGAAGGGTAATATGAGTATGCGGAGAGTCAAAAATTGCTAGCGTCATCATCATCATCTTCACTGTGTATGCTAAAATCTGTGAAGGTGAAGCAGAGAGGAAAAAAAAAAACAACAGCAAGAAAACATTCCATTTACTGACAGAAGAGAATGAATGAAACATTGTTCATATTCCTACAGTATGCATGATTATGAACAAGGAATAATTCATAATGTGATCTCATATATTTAATACATAATTACCATTGCACCTTTAATGTTAATCACTATAAGGACGATTGGTATATTTTATTCTTGCTGTCCCTACAACATTTCATTGAGTTCAAGAAAGAACATTTTCTTAACCTACTCCTTAACTTCATTATTATAACAGCTGTCCTGTCAACCCAGTACTTTCGTCTGATGGTAACCTGATTAAAAATGCAAAAGATGCCATAGGACTGAAGAGGTAAATCCAGGCTACTTGATCCGTAAACCATACTGTAACCTCATAATATTTGAGCCTGTCAACACCTCCATCGTTAATGTCAGTCACAGGCAAGTTAATTACATGAAAAAGTAAATAATATTCATTAAAAATCTCACAGGCTGTCTTCGTTGATCTTATTGAATTACGAGAGACTTTTCCAGCTGGTGAAGCTGCATATAGCCTTCATTAACTCCTTCACTTTTAGGATGCTCTCCCTAACTTAAATAATTGTCTGATAATAGCAAAAATAAGTTGTAGATTATGTCCTCGAGCTAAGAGGGTTAACCCGTCCCATCCCGACCACTTTTCCACCACTGACTCCCCCCAATCCCGACCATTTTAGGAAAAAAAATTTTTTGGCTCAAACCTTCGCTTTTGGTGAGAAACATTGAAAATTCATAGAGAAATTGCTCACCTGAGGTTTAAAATACTCATTACAGGTAGGAGTACCTCCTTACCTTACTGGGTTTTCTATCAGGCTGGCACCAAAGAAAACGAGTTCTATGGGAGGATAACTATTTCACACCACTCATAAACGGTATTTATTTATTTACTTGGTACGAATTTGTATGTAGTACAAGAGTATATTGGTTTTCAAGCAGTAATATAGGCATTATAAGCATTGTTTCACTCACTAATACCTGACACATTACCTGATCATCATTTCTAACTGTTTCTTCCTCTAATGCTATGTAAAGTTTGTCCTCCACATTGTCATTGATTGGGGAATCACTCTGGCCCTGAATTTCATACCATGGCATGACATGGCTATACTGGCAGGGTCACTGATAACAGGTGAATTGCTGAGACAGTGGCATGTAGGGGAGGGGAGGAGGTCATGCTGGGTAAGGCATTGTCCCTGCCTGGCATCTTGTTGAGGAAGGTGTCACGTGTATACGTACCAAAAATGACTCGCGAAAATTGAAAATTGTGCAAATTAGGGACCTTGCAGTTTTTTCGCGTTTATGTACGTCAACGGGATTGGCAGTGACAAAACGTGTGGACGTTAAAGAACGTCAACGGGACGCCGCGGGTTAATATCAATCTGATATAAATTAAACACAGTAAGAAGAGCGCTAGAAATCAGAAGAAAAAAACAAAACAAAAGTGCTGTCCTAAAGCTCAGTTGAATCGTTTGGTAGTTGCAAAATTAACCTATAAATTGCATTTTCTGTCTAAAAGTGTTAATGTAGGTTAATCGCATCGGGAAAAGTACTGAATATCCGTATTAAAGATAGTTTCGTATCATAAATTTCCCAGGCTGGCCTCTGAAGGCGTATGCAAACACCTGAGTGAAATATAGGCAGGCGAAGATATATTAACATAAAAAGTCTCAGCGTTCGTTAAGCCCTGCTATTAAATTCTACCCAGCCAACCCTTACTGCCACCCACCTTCACACTAAATCCTACTGGGATGGCACTCATACATTTTCTTGCACTTTAGCTGCATGTAATATGGTTTATTCCGGATTTTTTCCTAACTCATTCAGCTTTCAAACACCTTACAACCAAACTAAAGAGCGTAAAAAATAAAGAGGCAATTCACTTTAACTTTGCCTAAAATTGCTGTTTACCCGCCTCCAGTGCTGAACTGCAACAACAGATTAACATTAACACATGAAGCAACGCACGAAATACAGTGGGAAGTATGTAGAGCAGTAGCATTATATTATATTGTCAGTGAGCTATGCGAAATAACCTAGAACAGAAGGAAAATCTGGATCAGCTTAAGGTGAAAGAACTTTAGTTAAGATCTTTAACCCTAGAACACAAACCCTTCTCTCTAGTAACACTATCACAAACCCCGGGTGTTTTTCACCCGAAATTGGAAAATTGGAAAAACAATACCAAATACAGAGCTTTGATAAAATAAATGTACAAGAAAGAACTTTAGGCTTTGTACTTTAAGTTAACATTACAAAGGATTGAAAATCACATCACTTTGTTATGGAAACTGAGTAATAAAAATAGTGACAAAAAGTTGGGATATTTTGGCTAGTTTCACGAAATAAATCACACACCCCAAAAATTCAGCATATGCCTTTGGAAAACCTCCCACGTCCTCCCAGGTCCTTATGGACACCACTGAAGGGGTTGCCATGCCCCTGCTGCTGTGGTAGAAACCCGATGTTCACTTTGGTTTTCAGCCTTTGCACATACGAACCAAGGCCTACAGCAGAGACCCACGTGCAGACAGTGATGGTGTATCCTTCATCTACCATAACTGGCTGCCAAATGAAGCTACTGGAGGACTGGTAATCCTGGGAGCACGGGAACCATACACAATGGCAATGACGTCATGTGGGTTGGGTGGAATTCACCCGGGGTTTGTATTCTTTGCCGAAGCTGACTTTTGTAGTTAGGTTTCTTGATAGTAAGTACCACCACAAGGTTCTACGTGTGGGTATAATGCACCCCAGCCACTTTAATCACCCCGATACCCATCATTCACAAACACCAAGGTAAATTACACCCCTTGGATGAAGTCAAGACGACGTTTAACTTAGGTAGTCGGGAGTGCAACATTAACAGCCGTATTCTGAGTGACATAGGAGGCTTCGTAGCTCCTATTCCATGACGATTTATTTTGTGTATTACATATTAAGTTACTATGTTATTTATGTCGTGCTATGTTCTTTATATCTCTTGAATGTGGAGTAAATTTACATCAGTACCCTACAAGAGGATTTTGAAGCATAAGTTGCAGAATACATTGCTAGCTGGAGAATTCACTGCTACGGAAGGGGGGTGGCGAAATCTCCAAAACCACTTAGAAGTTAGAAAACGGCACCCATTTTCCCTAGTGGCGTGGAGTCAGGCAGTCATGGAGGGCTATTATGGTAGTCAGGGGTGGATGGATGGTGTTCCTCGTGTGCGTGTGTGTGTGTGTGTGTGTGTGTGTGTGTGTGTGTGTGAGAGAGAGAGAGAGAGAGAGAGAGAGAGAGAGAGAGATGAGACTGGACTGAGGGTGTATTACAGTACTTCGAATATGCGGATAATATCTAGGGCGAAGAGGAGAATGATAAAAATTATCGTTATTTATAACTAAAATTAATCAGATCATTATTTATAGCAACTCTGTAGATTTGTTTTACCTTTTGTAACTTACAGATCCTTTACATCTTCCTTAAATAATGAAAATATTATTTCATGATTATGCTGTTGAAGTAAAACGTGATGATGATAATGATGATGATGATGACAACGACTGCAACGATGACTATGATGATAAATTTGCGTGGAATGCAAAGCGAGATCTGAGCTGCATTGTGGCCTGGGATACGTTACATGAGAATAAGATGTCATATATCATTGTCTATGAACGACCTTGTCTGCCTGGGCGTCTTTGACACCAGTCACAATTAAAAGTTAGTCCAGCACCAGGAGATATCTTGATCTGCTATTCTGGGTTTGCATGAAGGAAGGCTGAAGTGGCAAGGTGGAGTACAGTCAAGGACAAATATTCGTCCAGATTTCACTGCATGTACTTCACAAAAACTGAGGACATATTATCAAATAGGAGAATCAGCTTTGGACAAAGAATACCAAGCCTTTGTCAGCATGAAAATACTAGCCAGCAGAGAAAACTTACGGGTACAAGAGCTAGAACATAAATTTTTTTGTACCCGACTGTAAGTGAAACAGTTTGCTACGTCATAGAATTTAAAGGTCTAAAGGTCTATAGGCCTTGACAAGCCTTCATGCTTCTGTTCAATGTTCCATCCCACACTTTAGACGCGGGCGAGACCCAGTCCCTCTCTTCTAAGTTCCATCCCACCCTTTAGGCCTTGGCGTGATCTAATCCTTCTCTTCTGGGTGCAGTATTGTGTTGTCTCATTTATTTTCACACATTTGTCCTGTTCCTTTGATGACTTGTAGAGTCTCTCAGTCACAGTTGTTTCAGTAACTGAATTGAATGGAGTATGATTAGTTAATTTACTGGTATTAAAACCAAGTCACCTCTTTAGAACCGTAAGGTCTGTGAGGCCTGTGAAATTGTGTAACTAAGCAACTCTTTTTCTTAATCTACACTGTTACATAGCCTATGATTTCATCATCCTTTGTGTAATTCTAACGTACAGTATGCTGCATGTTTGATCACGAGCGTTTTCTACCTCACTCTCCCCTTCTACCCTTATAGTAGAGTAAGTCGTTCCTTCTGTTGTTCAGAGCAGGATTGTCAACTCTTTGTCCCCATGGCTTCATTTGCGCATCCTTCTTACAAGTTGTATCAAGCTCTGCCGGCTCCTATATAATGAGCTCAGTCTCTGCATTAATTGCCACTTAGATCTACTCCTCATTTTGCTCACATCTCTGTCCTCCCCTGGACAGTTGTTATTTTTGTGAGTGCTCAGGAAGTCTCCAACCATTTAGCAGCTGTGTAATTTGAGTATAAGTGTTATTGCATTTTTTCTTGTACTGTATGGCATGGGGTGTTAATTCGTAGGCCTAGTGAGGTTTTTGTGATTCATGTGTTTTTGGTGTCAGCCATTAATAATAATATTTTGTATCTGTAATAATATATCTTGATTTCACTGAGCATTATCCGGTTTTCTCATTTTATCAGGGCTGACTAAGATAAATTTACTCTTGCTAATTTCGTGTTAATAGAGGCTATTGCAGTTAACCATATATTTAACCTGTTTTTTGCCATTACATTATCCTTATGAGTCCCGAATGTTTTGTTGTTAGTTTGAGCATTAAACTTTAACTTGTAATTTTACCTAACTCTTTTGTTTTGAACCTGGAACTTTACGGGACAGTAGTGATTTTTAGTATTCTTACTTAAAGTGTACATTATCTTTCTTTGTTCCGTAACATAAATTTGGCGACCCCTTATCAGGATATTCAGGATATTATCATAAGGATATTGCTTGATATTTTGTGACTGTGATTTATTCATGATCTCTACTATTACTACGCTTGATGAAGCCAAAGATTTTTTGTCAAATGTGCAAACAGTGTGTGATGTAGAAAACAGAACAAAGAATGAACTTAAGCTTGTTGCTCAAGAATTGGGAATTGCAGTTCACTCTCATCATTCTAAAGATCAAATTGTTGGCATGATTAATAAAAGCTTGTTTAATGTAACTCCTCTAAATGAGCAAACGCAGATTGAAATAGCTAAGTTACAGCTAGCTCTGCAGGAGGCTCGTGTTAAGGAGGCTGAGTTTCAGGAACGTGCTAAGGAGACTGAGTCTCAGGCTAAGGAGGCGGAGTCTCAGGCTCGTATTCAGGAGGCTGAATTTCAGGCAAATGTTAAGGAGGCTGAATTTCAGGCTCGTATTCAGGAGGCACAGATACAGACTCAGGCACAAATTGAACTTGCTAGGATTCAGGCAGACCATGAGTATCGCATGAAACAAGGTGGAACTGGATCATCTAGCTCTGATGATTTTGATGTGACTAAAAATGTTAAACTTGTCCCTCCTTTTCATGAATCTGATTTAACAAAGTATTTTCAGTTGTTTGAGAGGTTAGCTACAGGTTTTAATTGGCCCAAAGAGTATTGGCCAGTACGCCTTCAAACTGTTCTCACCGGTAAAGCTCAAGTAACTTATGCATCTTTGCCTCAGGATCAATGTGATAATTATGATGTAGTTAAGAGCTTGATTCTTAAGGCCTATGAGCTTGTTCCTGAAGCCTATAGAGTAAAATTTAGGACAACTTATAAGCAAGATAAGCAATCCCATGTTGAGTATGCAAAAATCAAAGAAGATCTGTTAGAGCAGTGGTTAAATTCTAAGAATGTGGATTCTGATTTTGACAAATTTAAGCAGATGATTTTGCTGGAGGACTTCAAAAGGTGTATTAATAATGATGTAAGCCTATATCTTGATGAGAATAGAATAGATAATTTGTCTGATGCTGCAGTCTTAGCTGATGAATATGTTCTCACTCACTAGAGATATTCTAGGGAAAAAAGGAAAGCTGAGAGTAAGTACGTTGCCTCTACTCAGAGTACAGGTAACAGGAAAGAGAATAAAGATGATGTTTCTCAGGAAGTAAATACCAGCTTCACCTCTAGATTTCAGAAAAATAAATGTACATATTGTAGTAAGCTTTGTCATACTACAGAGAAATGTTTCAGGAGACAGCGTGATGTGAACAAAAAGGAGTCTTTAAATATTCAGTCAATTGGTCTAGTGTCCACCCTTGAGAGTTCCCAGAATTCTTTAACCGAGTTAATTGAACCTGCTTTGAGGGGTAAATTAAATTCTCATGATGAAGCTCCTCTTTTGAGCAGTAACGTGGGTGACACTCTCAAGAGTTCATGTGCTAATTTCCTGTCTGATGGTTTTGTCAGTCCTCTGGACAGTAATGACAGGAAATCAGTTAAAATACATCGTGATACAGGTGCTTGCCAATCCCTTATGCTGACCAGTGTTCTAGGCTCTAATGTTAATTCCTCTGATGAAACTGTAATCTTACAAGGTGTAGAGAATAATTACTTCTCTGTCCCTCTGTGCAGAGTGAATTTAGAGTCTGGTTTTGTTAATTGTTCTGTTATGGTTGGATTGGTTGAGACACTCCCAATGTCAGGTGTAACTTTCTTACTTGGAAATGATATTGGTGGAAGTCAAGTGTGTCCGGCTCCTCAGTTGTCTGGTGAGCCAGTGGCTGCGGCCCAGGATTGTGATGTCCCTGATGTGTTCCCTGCATGTGCTGTCACTAGGGCTAAGTCTAAAGTTACTGGTGACTTAGAGGATAATGATGATGATGATGATGTTATCCTAGCTGACACTTTTCTTGCTAATTTGGACCACTCACCAGATGAGGCAGTACCCCGTAGTGTTGATAATTTGTCTCGTCAAGAGTTGGTTGAGTTGCAGGTTGCTGTTGAAAGGTCTAGCTAACTCTGCTTGCAGTGAGGAAGAGTCAGCTGGTGCTTCTACTTGTTATTATATAAAGTCAAGAGTGCTTATGAGGAAGTGGAGACCCCCAACAGCATCAGCCGACTGTGAATGGGAGGTTGTACATCAAGTTGTCATCCCTCGTGTTTGTAGGCAGGATATCATTAGAGTGGCTCATGATTCCAGTTTGGCAGGACACCTTGGAGTGAGGAAGACTGTGGCACGCATTTTGAAACTCTTCTACTGGCCAGGTATCTTCAGGGATGTTTCCTGGTATTGTAAGTCTTGTCACACCTGTCAAGTTGTGGGGAAGTGTAATCAGACCGAAAAGGTTGCACCTCTAGTTCCCATTCCTCCTTTTGAGGCGCCTTTCACCCGTGTGTTGGTGGATATTGTGGGCCCTCTTCCTAAGACTTCTTCAGGATTTTCTTATGTGTTGACCCTGATTGATATGGCTACTCGTTATCCTGAAGCCATTCCACTTAGAAATATCTCAGCAAAGAACGTGGTTAAGGAAATGCTAGGGTTCTTCACAAAGTTTGGTCTGCCCAAGGAGGTACAGTCAGACTGGGGAAGTAATTTCATGTCAAATGTTTTCAAGCAGTCTCTGAAAGAGTTGGGCATCACCCAGATCACGTCTTCAGCTTACCATCCCCAGACCCAAGGAGCGTTGGAGAGATATCATCAAACACTCAAATCGATGCTCAAGAAATACTGTTTGGAACATCAGAAAGACTGGGATAAAGGTCTTCCATTCGTTGTATTTGCCGCAAGAGAATCTCCAAATGAATCACTGGGCTACTCACCCTTTGAACTACTGTTTGGCCATGAAGTAAGAGGACCCCTTAAGCTACTCAAGGAATGCTGGCTGTCAGAGGAAGATGACGTCAACCTGCTGGAGTATGTGATGAAGTTCAAAGAACGGTTGTCCACTGCTTTACAGCTGGCGTGAGAGAATTTAGGAGCTGCTCAGGAGAAGATGAAGACTTGGTATGATAAGAAGTCCAGGTTACGCCACTTTCAGCCAGGAGATCAGGTTTTGATTCTGCTACCAGTGCATGGGCAACATCTTCAAGCCAAGTTTAGTGGTCCTTATTTCGTGGAGAAGAAACTCAGTGATGTCAACTATGTCATCGCCACACCAGATCGTAGAAAGAACAAGCAACTTTGTCACATCAACATGCTAAAGTTATATTACAGGCGGGACGAAAATAACCCAGTCTGCACTGTAGCTGTTCCACCCAAGTCTGCAAGTGAAGCTCTCCCATGCAGTATGAGCCTGAGTGATAGTTTGGGGAAGAATCCTGATATCATGAATGATCTCCAGACTAAGCTTTCTCATCTACCTCCCGAGGAAAGGCAGGAGTTTTCGGCATTACTGCAGGAGTACCCGCAAGTGTTCCGTGCCACTCCAGGAAGAACCACTGTGTTGATGCATGATGTCGATGTTGGAGACGCAAAGCCAATCAAATTGCCTCCTTACCGTGTGAACCCAGTGAAAGTTCCTCTCATCCAGAAGGAGCTTGGCTACCTGTTGGACTACAAGATGATTGAGCCCTGTCAGAGCGAGTGGAGTTCTCCTGTCACTCTGGTCCCTAATCCGGGCGGGTCACAGCGGCTTTGCATCGACTACAGACGTGTTAATCAGATAACCAAAACAGACACTTACCCTCTCCCTCGTGTGGAAGATTGCATAGACAAGATCGGAAAGGCTAGGTACATAAGTAAGTTTGATTTGTTAAAGGGATACTGGCAAGTACCTATGACTGAACGTGCTAGGGAGATCTCATGTTTCGTAACACTAGGAAAGACTTTTGCATGTTCTGTAATGCCATATGGTATGAAGAATGCACCAGCCACTTTTCAGAAGCTCATGAATGTTGTAACAGAGGGTTTGGCAGGGTGTGTTGTTTATATTGATGATGTATTAATCTTCAGTGACAACTGGAAAGATCACCTATGCCATGTCAGTAAATTTCTTGAGCGTTTGGTTCAGGCTAATCTTGTAGCTAATTTATCAAAGTGTGAGTTTGGTCAAGCTAAAGTTCAGTACCTTGGGTACGTAATTGGTGATGGACATGTTGCACCACCTGGAGCTAAGGTTCAGGTTATAAGTGATCTTGCCAGACCTAAAAGTAGGAAAGAGCTACAAAGATTTTTGGGAATGGTAGGGTATTACAGGAGATTTGCTCTTAACTTTTCAATTCTTGTATCACCACTTACAGACCTACTGAAAAAGGGAGTTAAATTTGTCTGGACTGATAACTGTGAATCCTCTTTCAGCAAACTTAAAGCTATCCTATTAAGTCAGCCAGTGCTCGCTACTCCAAATTTTGCTAAGCCTTTTAAGATGGCTGTTGATGCAAGTGATACAGGAGCGTGGGCTGTTTTGCTGCAAGAGGATGATCAGGGTATTGAACACCCTGTATCTTATTACAGTAAGAAGTTCACTCCACCTCAAAAGAACTACTCAACTATTGAGAAAGAGCTTTTGGCCTTGATTTTGGGTTTACAGCATTTTTCATTTTATTTGTGTTCTGGTTTTGACCCCATAGTCATTTATACCGATCATAACCCACTGAAATTCCTTAGTAAGTTTAAAGATAAAAATCAGACATTGACAAGATGGACTCTACTTCTTCAGGAGTATTCATTAGACATACAACATGTCAAGGGGAAAGAAAATGTTATTGCAGATTGCTTATCTAGACTTTAGACAGATTGTTTTAGAGTAATAAGAAATTTCCTTTGTAAATTTCTTTTTTCTTTGTGGGGAGGTGTTACATAGCCTATGATTTCATCATCCTTTGTGTAATTCTAATGTACAGTATGCTGCATGTTTGATCACGAGCGTGTTCTACCTCACTCTCCCCTTCTACCCTTATAGTAGAGTAAGTCGTTCTTTCTGTTGTTCAGAGCGGGATTGTCAACTCTTTGTCCCCTATGGCTTCATTTGCGCATCCTTCTTACAAGTTGTATCAAGCTCTACCGGCCCTTATATAATGAGCTCAGTCTCTGCATTAATTGCCACTTAGATCTACTCATTTTGCTCACATCTCTGTCCTCCCCTGTACAGTTGTTATTTTTGTGAGTGCTCAGGAAGTCTCCAACCATCTAGCAGCTGTGTAATTTGAGTATAAGTGTTATTGCATTTTTTCTTGTACTGTATGGCATGGGGTGTTAATTCGTAGGCCTAGTGAGGTTTTTGTGATTCATGTGTTTTTGGTGTCAGCCATTAATAATAATATTTTGTATCTGTAATAATATATCTTGATTTCACTGAGCATTATCCGGTTTTCTCATTTTATCAGGGCTGACTAAGATAAATTTACTCTTGCTAATTTCGTGTTAATAGAGGCTATTGCAGTTAACCATATATTTAACCTGTTTTTTGCCATTACATTATCCTTATGAGTCCTGAATGTTTTGCTGTTAGTTTGAGCATTAAACTTTAACTTGTAATTTTACCTAACTCTTTTGTTTTGAACCTGGAACTTTACGGGACAGTAGTGATTTTTAGTATTCTCACTTAAAGTGTACATTATCTTTCTCTGTTCCGTAACAACACACACACACACACACACACACACACACACACACACACAGCTAATATGGGCATCCAACGTCAGATATAACCATCCAGCGTTACACACACAACGATAACCCTTAAACGTGGGGCCAGACGAACTCTACTGGTGTAATGGATTCAGTCACGCCACACCTCGCCATTATCCTGTCCACACAAATGTCCGCGGCAACCATCCATCCACAGAGATGACCGAGTGATAATGAACATGACTCCGTCGTGGCATTGTTGGATGAGGAATTTATATACACCTGACACGGTCGTCTTATTAAAACTGAGCATACGAAGATGTAAGCAAGCTCTCTAATATTCTACGGTCATTTATGGAACACCTGTAATGTTATATAGATCAGGCAGCATTCTGCAATACAGAGTTAAGTCAACACCGATACGTAAATGTCAGCCATGTCCCATATTATTACAGGCTCCAGAAATTATCTTCAAAACTTAAGGTTCGTCACACCTTCCTCACTTTTATTATTATGGACATTTGTGTCCACCCAAGAGCGAGGTGCGCAGGTGACTATGTATTCTTTTATCACCGTTTTCATTGCTCTTCCATATGACCTATCACGTCATAAAAACACCCCACCAGCACCATAACATCAGATCTGAATGTGTTATCCATTGCGTATCACAAAAGAACTAATTAGTTTTAGTACCTATGTCTGTATGCCGGGTGAGGTGTGGGGGCTGCGAGATCAGCCTCTGTTGGTGTGTCGTGGGTAGATTAGTGGACCTCACAACGGACTTCGTAGACTTCCAGACTCCAGTGAATAAAGTACGACTGAACTGGACTCTTTGAGTTCTCTCATGCCATCCGTCGTAAACCAGGGTGGTCGAGGAGTGGCCTTCCTCCTCTCAAGTGAAGTGCTCCGGTCCTTCAGTAAACCAGTACAGGACTGACCCTGACATAATGCTGCTTTGGGTGACTTATTATGTGTAACGGGAATATCCACTCAAAGAGACAGTCAACGACTCTTCCTCAGCTGGCCGTAGGTACAACCGTACAAAAAAGTATCGTTACTCAGGGGTCCGATAGATACGTAACGAACACTACGATGGCTGTTGTTTCCAAAGGGTTGATACATTCATATCGACGCATTTATTACCTCAAACACAAGAAATGCCTCTTGTATCCCATGCATGACCAACATTGTTGGATATGCAGGGGTACCAACAGTTTCCTAGCCCCCTGCCTGTTTTTTCCTAAACCATCGTCGTTTGTCATATTTTTTTAGCACAATTTTGTAACGATACTTTTTTGTACAGTTGTACAGGTTGGACCCATTTATGCATTCAGAGCTGCAAAGATGCATTAATTTTCTATGTGCTCGGCGCCATCGATATGAAGGCAGGTGTGACATGGCAGATTACAGCCCAGATGACGTGTTAGTGACAATGCTCATGCGAGTGCATAAATCAACATAGAGATTGTATATATAATGGATCTGAGCTTATACACAAGGTATTCAAATCACCATCATTTTTACCTGTTATCATAGATAGTTAAATGTTTTGCATTTATCGCATTAGTATTCACTCTAGTCTGGATGTCAAGTGTATACTGCCTATATGCTCGATAACAAAAGTATGTACAAATAATCCCATAAACAGCTGTATCTTAGGGGAGAGTATACCTCCATGCCCAGTTAATTAACCATGCGATCGTCGGCGTGGCTGGCTGGGTCATGCCCAGATATCGTTACAACAGTGCCAAGCGTCAGAATGAAGGGTGAGAGGAAGAACGAGTGAATGAGGAGGGAAGAGGTGTTTGTGAAAGGAGGAAGAAGTGGCGAGATGAAAGAAAAATGCTAGTGGGAAGAGTACAATGCTATAGAAAGGAACAGAGTTCCTAGTGAGAGGATAAAAGAGTGATAGAAGGGAGAAGAACTGTGGATGAGTGGAGGAAAGAAAGATAGAAGGGAGAGGAGGCGTTGGTGAGAGGAGGAAAGAATGGTAGAAGGGAGAAGAACTGTTGGTGAGATAAGGAAAGAACGATAGAAGGGAGGGGAGGTGTTGGTGAAGCGAGGAAAGAGCGATATAAGGGAATCTTGGTGTTAATGAAAGGAGGAAAGAGCAATAGAATGATGAAGAGGTGTTGGTAAGAGGAGGAAGGAGTGATGAGACGAGGAAAGAAGTCACGGTAAAGGAAGCCGCGTTCTCAGTTTTTCCGCATGGAGCAGGTTAGTATACTTGTGTTAGGCGCCTCGGTGGCATGGTTTATAGAGGTCTCGGGTCGGAGGAGAACATGAGTTAACCCGCCATGAATCGAATCTGGGAGTTGGCCGGAGGATTTTCTGTCCTCTAGAACACTGCCAAGGATGTAAGGTGGTTTCCTGCCGCTTAAATTATCTGGACTATGGTAACCTTGCCTTCTAAGCAGCAGAAAAGGATAATATAAGGTTTACTATTACCATTTTTTGTAATTGCGTATGTTGGTTTAGAGAAATGTGTCAGTACCAAAGACATAAATAACGTACTACTGAACTTGAAGGTGTCAAGTCCAAATATATAAGTAAAAATGAGTTACAAGGAAGTTGTCAGTATTTATCTTGACTAGACTTTGACTTTTGACCCCTAATAACAATTTCTAGACACAGATCCACGTACTTTGTACACAGGTGTTAACTCTTCAGACAGGTTTGGAGTAATACCTATAACTAGCTAATCTGGCCTAATTATCTCCGCTTGATCACATTACTTCCTATACTGAATGTGATCCTAGACCTGTTTTGCCGCTCAGAACATGTCGATGTAATTTGTAGTTAACCCTTCAGGCAGGCTTGGATTACTACTTACTACGAAATAATTCGGTCTACTTATCTCAGCTTGATCAGATTACCGCCCATAATGACTGTGACCCTGGACCTGTTTTCCTGCCGATAACATATCGTGAAGTGTGGTCAACAAGGCCGGGTTTCATCCCGTTGCATCCACGCCCTTCACTTCCCCTCACCTGATTCACATCCTTCCTGAACATCATCTTTTTATTGGTCTCCTTCCAGAACCTTTGATTTTTTCTAGTACAGCTCATTGACACTGAAATGCAGTGTTTATGATATATATATATATATATATATATATATATATATATATATATATATATATATATATATATATATATATATATATATATATATATTTATAGATAGATAGATAGATAAATAGATAGATAGATCTTCACTACGATGACGTAATATTTGTGTTATTCCTTGTAAATCAAGATGATTTTATTCACTTAAAGAAAAAATGAAACTGGAGGTGTCAAACAAAGCTTTCAATAGCATCGTCACTACTGGAGACCCTTTGTAGCTGAATAAAAACGTGAAGTGGCAGCCTATACTAAGTAAAATTAAAAGTACATCATCGTACTGAAGGTATGCTACAGCAAAACAACCCGCTATATAACCCAGTTGATCTGAAAATGGTTTACAATATACTATTATCAGTGAAATTTTTTATTTGAAGAGATTGTGAAGTTACGCGATGGTCAGATATTATCATTTCAAATTTAATTGCCCTTTCTTTTTCAGGCCCTAATTGTAATGGCAGCCTTTATCAGATTCCTCTGAGTAGTTAATTGATCTTTCCTTTGCCTATTCAAGGTTGGTGGGTGGGCTGAGTCTGGGTGTGGTTTGTGGTGGGAGGGGGATTGAATTTGAACCAAAATTGTTATACGTTTTTCTATCTGCGATTAACGATCTATCTACCCATCTCTCTGCTTATGATTATCAGCCTCTCTACCCATTCAACTGTGATTCGCTAGCTATCTGTCAATCAGTCTGTGGTTACCTGTCCACCTGCCTTTCTACCTGTGGTTAAATATCTGTCTGCTTGTCTGTCTACATAGCTGTCTATCTACGCCCATCTGTCTGCCTGCCCACCTATCTATCTAAGGCTGTTTATCTAGAAGTGGATTGCGACTAGCAAAGTGATAGCATCTAGACCAAGAAGGTTATCTGTAACTACTTATTTGTCTGACTATACATCTGTCTAGCTAACAATGGCTAAATATCTCTCTACTCATCCATCTGTGGCCATACATATGGTATGTATCTACCAATGTATCCATGACTATATTATGTGGGTCTGGCTTCTTCCTGACCTCGTTCATTATTCATTATGAAATGGCCTGTAAGAATTTATGTCCCTCTCTGGTTATGACTCTTCCTTTCACAGCACATCACCCTGCCTCATATGATTCTCTATGTGCCCACTTATCTATCTATGGCTATCTATCTGCAGCCTTATCTGTTACCTAAAGCAGCTCTTTTACTCCCAAACATGTGTTTTATCTTTCGATTCCAGTGCCAGCCGCAAGATCTTTAGACTCAGTAACTCTACTCCAGACTTTTCGCACCTGCAACTTGAATGGGGACCTGGATTTGGAAAGCGATGGTTGTGTGTCTTTACCCGAGTCTGTTTGCACCTGGAACTGGAATAGGGACCTGGATGTGCAAAGCGACGGTTGGCTGAGGTAATATGTTGTAATGTTTGTTGGTTGTTTTCCTTGTCACGTCCACTGTGTGCCCATTGAGCAGTGATCCGTGTTGCCATGACACACCCAGATCTAATATTACACCTTGGATCCTGCTGCCTACAGATGGTTTGATTTAAGTTTGGGAAAACCTCTGGCAGTGAAGGGTTGACAATAATATTGTCATAAAACACCAATATGGAGAGTCTGGCCAGAGCTAAATAAAAGCGTCAGGTGGTAGCAGGAAAAACACGATGAACACGTCCTGATGGGGCTAATGACTCCACTACCAGCACGTCTGATTCATTATGTTCGTGACAATTCGACAATACTGTATGTCGGTTTGGAAAGCGTTTTTTAAATGAAATGATTACTTACGTGTCTAATCCCCCCAGCTCGAGAAGTTTACCCTACGCTGACTGAAGCCATCAGGAGATAACAAGGTATTACGTCATGGCATAGAATAATTAAAAGGCGAAATATGACCTAACACGGCCTCAGCAAAGACACAACTGGCCGTATTTATAAAGTACCCTAAGCTTAATTTATTTTTATGATTACTTATATGTAGTACGTTTGTCCTTACTCATACAGCTGACAGAACACTTCACTCTCATCAGAGATAATATTTTACAGTCTTTGATGCTAACTTCTTTCACCTTACTTCGTCCAAATATTCGTCATTCTGTGGCTTATTTTGCGTAGCTAGTTAAAAAAAAAAATATATATATATATATATATATATATATATATATATATATATATATATATAGAGAGAGAGAGAGAGAGAGAGAGAGAGAGAGAGAGGGGGGGGGAGGGGTAATAGTATAGTTAACTGTTATGGACACTAATTTACATCTAAAAAATTCGTTGGACTCTTTTATAAGTATGACCCAGGTTTCCTTTTGGACCAGTAGACTAGACACGACCTCCAAGTGAAGCCACTTTTTACACCCCCATTCATTTTTGTACAGTCATTCACTCAGTATGTGTCGTTCATCTCAGCCCTTAACTCCAGTCGTCAACACATAACCCTTTCAGTTCCATGGAATATTATAAAAATCTTGGCTTGCAACTTCCTGATGTTTTAATTCACCTTTAACATTTTTTTTTTTTAATTCTTTTTCCTACCCAAGACTCGTCGATATAGCCTTCATTAACGTCTGCTACTATAGGTAATTTCCAGACTGAATACAGTAATTTATATACTAGTTGCCGGAATAAATTAAGAAGTACGTCGGACTATTCTATTCTAATCTCTGGTACTGAAAACGTCACTGAATTGTTGCATGAAACACCTCCAGTTCGAAAAAGTCTCTCACGAGACGGGTACATTTGTCCGATGGTAACAATAATGGAATATAAAATAGATCATCAGAATGAAAGAGTTAATAATCTTTGCTTTTCACTCATTCCTTCTAATTCTTTTCTAGCAAGTTTCATTTTATTCGACAACCTCTTCAATGTTATAGTCTTTTTTTTTTTCCTTTTTTTCAGCCTTCCCGATTTCTTGTCCCCAAACATTCTCTCCGTTACTCAGTTTTCATGCTTCTCTCTGACTATCTTATTTTTATCGTTCTTTTTCTTTCATCCTCCACACCCCAACTTAGGAGCAAATAAGGCTAGGGATGACTGTGACGACGATGAAATTGCTGATTATGATTATGATAATGGTGATAATGACGATGCTGATATTGTTGATGATTCTCTTACCCTTCTCAACTCTTTTTCACTAACCTGTCTCCCCAGCCTCATTTTAATATGTTAAGGATGATGGTTCTCTTGCACAGTCACCCCCACGCTCCAATTTCCCTTTCTCCATAGTCTCGTGACCCATCAGCCTTGCGTATAAGTCTGCCTCTCAGCCACTTGTGACTGGAAACCTCTCCTCCCGTCTCCAAGCCCCCTCTTTCTCTCTCCTCCTTTCTCCCTACTTTTCCTTTCCCATCCCCTTCCCCCTACTCTTCTGTCTTCCTTCTCCGTTCCCTTCTCTCCCCTTCTATCCCCATTAGCCCCTTTCCTTCCGTTTTAATGAGTGCCAGCTTCATTAATGATCCTGCCCTACCTCTCCCTCTCTCTCTTCCTTTCTAACTCCCTTCTCATTCTTTTCTTTATTCCTTGTTTTTTCTTTCGCCTTCCTGTCTCCTCTCCCTTTCTCGTTTTCTCTCCTTCTCCCGTTCTCCTTGCCCCTCCCTCGCCCGTACTCTCCTTTCCCTGTGTCGATCCCGTCCCTTTCTCTCAATTTTCCCTGTTTCTACCCTGTCCCTTTCTCTCACTTTCCCTGTTTTGAGCCCGACCCTTTGTCTCACTATTCTTGCTTCGATCCCCTCCCTTTCTCTCACTTTCCCTTTTTCCATCCCGTTCCCTTTTCTCATTTTATATGTTTCTATCCAGTTCCTTTCTCTCACTTTATCTGTTTCGATACCGTCCCTTCCTTTCACTTTCCTTGTTTTAATCCTGTCCCTTTCTTTCACTTTCCCTGTTTCGATCCCGTTCTTTTGAGCGCGTCCACACGTGTGCTGGAACAACTTCTGGCAACATGTACACAACACAATGACAAACAAGTTACAAACATGCTCGGAACAGTAGTGTCCAAATCATGTTGGCAACATCATGAAAAAGTCTTAGCTGTCAGTATGGACACTTTTATCTCATCATCTCTGCTGCCAGCAAATTCGAAACTCCACTGAAAGATGTCTGAAACATCTCTCCAAATACTGATGCATTCATGTATCCAAACATGTTGCCAACTATGTTGTCAACACCTGTTCGAAGGCATGTGTGGACGTGCACTTAGTCTTACTTTCCCGTTTCGATGCCGTCCCTTTCTCTCACGTTATCTGTGTCGATCTCGTCCCTCAGTTTCACTTTCCCTGTTTAGACCCCGTCCATTTGTCTCACTTTCCCTTTTTCGATCCCGTCCCTCTCTCTCACTTTCCTCGTTTCCTTCTCCCTTTCCATGTCCACCTCCGTTCCCATCCTCTCTTCCTCGCTTCCGGCCTCGATCGCTCTCTCTCACACCCTCACTTCCCTCCATTCTTTTCTTGGTCAAGTCTGGTCTTCTCTCTCTTTTTTTCCTTAATTCCCTTGTCTCTTTGTTTCCCCTTTTCTTTCCCTTTCTCCCTTCCTCTGTCCCTCCCTCTTCCTTTCTCTTTGTTCTTCCCTCCTTTCCTCCATCTTCCGATTCCGTCCTCCCTTCTCTCTCTCTCTCTCTCTCTCTCTCTCTCTCTCTCTCTCTCTCTCTCCTAGTCTGTTTTCTTCCCTGTCTTCCACCCATGCCTCTCTCCTTTCTTTTCTTTTAAGTCATTCTTCTTCCCTCCCTCGCTATCGCTCCCTCTCTTCCTCTGTGTTTATCATGAAGTTCCCCCTTCCTGTTTGTGTATCATTCATTTCCCTTCTCTCCCTTCATCCCCTCCTCGCTCCCAATCTGTATATTTTCCTCCCTTTCTATTAGGTTTTCTCACTTCTCCCTGTCTCTCCCTATACCTCTCTCTCTCCCTCAATGCTTCTCATTTTTCATTCCCTTCCTGTCTGTCAATTGATCATTTTCCCTCTCTCTTCACCCTCCCTCCCTTCCTTCATGGCTTTCTCCCTCAACAAGAGACCCTCACATTCCATCCCTTCCACATACTCATACCTCACCAGCATACCCCCCATGCTCTCTGCCCTATGCTCTCTTGACCGTGTTTTAGTTGGCTTAGGAGGCATCGTAGGACCTCATCTTCAGAGACTAATTTATCCGTTTATATTCTTATTAATTTTTTGACTTGTACAGTTAATATTCTTTCCAATATTAAATTGGTCACACAGAAGCTTCGCAACATTTCCTCCTTCTTTTTTTCTTTTTTTGCCTGCTGTTGTGTCAACGATATCCAAGAAGACACAGAGGTGCAACAGACATGATATAAAGCCGAGAAAGACGTACTACGAATTCTCCTGAATCACTTAGAGTATAACTCCTCATCTTATACACAGAGGCCTACATGCAGTCTGGTGGTCTAGTGTTTTAAGGTGCATGGTCGGGTATAGCTAATGTGTTCTTCGTGTACCGCTATCCTGTTCTCAAAGTCCTGTCATCACAGAATATGTAATTTCGTTCACAGTAAGATCGAATCACCTTGAAAACATCGTAAGGATTGTGTGGTCTTTGTATTTGTCATCATCGTCATCATCATCATCATCATCATCATCATCATCATCCTAACAAGTAATACCAGTGGTGGAGGATGGTACTAGAGATGGGACCAGGAAATTCTAAAACTATAAACAGAATATCCAGTGATATAGGTTATACATCAGAGTACTCATCTCTGAAGGCTTGGAGATTCTGGACTCCACTTCACAGACCTAAAGACTCACTACGACGAACGAGCTTCATAATTCCCGTGAGACAGAGACCATTCTGTTGTCTGCCACATCCACTTCATATACATGTAATTTTTAGTAACTTTTAGTAACTTTTCGGGTCCTTTACCGCAACACACTCCTCTTAATCCCCCCCCCCCCCACACCGGCATGCAAATCAAGTTACACATTTCTCCACACATCAGAGACTGTAGAGAAGGGGCACGCATGCAACGCACATTAATTGACACATTAATCCCAACAACCATGACAGAGTCATATTTCTTTGAAGTGTCCGTCACGCCCCTTCAAGAGTTCCTCTTAAAGTAGATGAGGGTTGGCAGTTCCTGAGGCTGGGGGAAGGGGAGGGAGCGGGAGAATGGAGTAATGGGAGGAAAAGAGGAAGGGTGAGGGAACTATACTTGGGGTGAAAAAGGAAAGAGGGAGGGCGAGGGGAGGGTTAGAGTGGGGAGGAGTGCGAAGGAAGGATGGAGAGAAGGGAAAGGAAAGAGTGGGAAAGGGGAGGGTAAGAGGGAGATTGGACATGTGGGGAGGGAGGGAAGTGGGAGAGGATAAGTGGAAAGAGGAAGGAAAATGTGAGGGTACAAGTAAGAATGGAGAAGGGTGAGGAGATAATGGGTGAATTGGGAATGTAGGAGAGGGAGCTGAGGGGACGAGTAAGGTGAAGGGAAGAGGAGGAATGGGAAGGGAGGAGGATGAGGTGGTAAGGAGATGCCTGGGGAATGGAGTATGGGAGGTGAGGAGAGATCGGATTCTAAAAAGAGAGAGGAGTAGGAAAGGAAAGTGCTGTAAGGAAGGGGCTGATGGGACGCAGAGGGAGAGAGGAAGAGGAAGTGGAAAATGAAACGACGAGAGGGGAGGCTTCTGTGTGACTCACCTGTTTGAAGAGGTGGTAGCGTGAGGGGTGGGTGAAGAGGGGAGATATGGAACAGCCGATTGAAATAGGATAAGGGGAATGGTGGGTTAATGGACGAACGGGAGGTGGTGAGTTATTAATTTTAGTGCGATGATTTCCGATTTATTTTATGCTTACTATTGCCGGACACCTCTTGTACCAGTGTTTTTAATGAATCTGATTTAATGTATGCACTCGACAATTTGTTCCCTGTAGCTGTGCATTCCTCCTTTATGCAAAACGTGATGCCACACATCTTGACATGTCACTGTACGGGCGCTAATACCCGCCGTCTGTAATGAATACATGTTAGAATTGTTTCATTCAGGACTGATGTGAACACAGGGTAGAGACTCAAACAGTGTGTTCATGCCCAGCTTACTCCTCCCCCAGAATATGACTCCTCCTACTTTCCATGATGTCTACGTCACCTGGGCGACTCAGTCACCACCACCACTGTCATCACCAATACCATCTTAAATCAGTTCTACAGTATATTACTTGAGGGAGAGAGAGAGAGAGAGAGAGAGAGAGAGAGAGAGAGAGAGAGAGAGAGAGAGAAAGTGAAACAACCGGAAATGTGGGTAACATAACTGGGATGTAATGACCATCTTAAATTGTCCCGGTTAAATGGTGCAGCAGAAGCTAACTTCTTGTGTATGGCAGTGTAAATGTATTCCTAAAACTGATAATGCAAAAATGCGTAGAACCATCAGTTTCTGACCGACATTTAACACATCGCCCTTGGTAATGGAGCTGCTTCCACATTATGGAGGGCAATCATGAACGGTAAAAAAGTCAGACATATTCTGCCTTCATCAGAAACTTCACTAATTATCATCAGAATTTGGAAGGTGTTGCTGTACACGTAAGGAAATATTTTATGCCTAGATGGTGAATAAAAAAAAAAAAAAAAAAAAAAAGAATAAGGGAAAGAGAAACGAAACACTATAAATGTGATGGGGTTACGTGCAGTCTGATTCAGAGAATAATAATCTGAATGTTCTTACGAATAAATAAATTTCATACGTTGTATCCGAATAAATGTATGGAAGGTAATATGGTAAACTGCAGCAGGCACCTGAGAGGATGCCTAGACAACACAGTAACGCAGCAGGCACCTGGGAGGATGTTCAGACAGCACAGCGACGCAGCAGGCACCTTAGAGGATGTCCAGACAGCAGAGCAACCAGTAGGCACCTGAGAGGATGCCCAGACAGCACAGCAACGCAGCAGGCACCTGAGAGGCTACCCAGACAGCAGAGACAGCACAGCAACGAAGCAGGCACTGACAGGATGTCCAGACAGTACATCGACGAAGCAGACACCTTAGAGGATGTCCAGACAGCACAGCGACGCCGCACCACAAATCTGACCTTGATTTATGACCTTGACCCTTGATCGAGCTTCGCCTAAATCGAGTCCCACCGTGTCATTACACACAATATATGTAACAGTTTTGATCGAAAGTGGGTCAGGCATTGTTCGTATACACACATACATAGATATATAACACAGGTATGTACATATACTGTATATGCATAAATACATGCATACATACGTACATTAAAATACCAACGCCTTTGGCATCGCTAACACTGTGAAGAAAAATTTAGTAAAGGAAGAAGTGCATCAGAGGAATGAAGACAGTGACTGGTGGGACACGTGTGGGTACATGTGTTAAAAAAAAAAAAAAAAAAATCACCCTTTGTGATCAGTGTCTTGACGGCGACATTGATAGCTGGAGGTGAAACAGCGAGAGGGACAAATGACGAATGTGAAATACGGAGAGGAATTATACTGGGCGAGCAATTAGCCTTTCTACTCTAGCTGGTGTACAGTATTTGTCATTTAATTCGGGCTGACGCCACAGGATTTTGATTAATTGACAGAAAAGCTAGCTACCAAAGACTTAAGAATAAAATAACTCCAGTGATTCTTATTCTGCTATAGTTTGTTACGAGGTGAAATAATATTTTGTCTCACCCCATATAATTTTGTTTATCCAAGAAAAAGTCTGGCAGTCGGAGTTAAAAACAACTGATTAATATAGATGCTAAAAATAAAAAGAGGTTCTGTAATGTCTCATACGTCAACAAAGATACGATTCTGTTTACATATCCTACATCCCATCATTATTATCACTATCATGATTATCTCTCTCAGTGCCCAGTGACCGAGTCGGTAGAGAGGTACTCTACTGTCCCGGTGGACTGGGGTTCGAATCCTAGCCTTGGCAGGGAGCGGTGAAACGGTCTGAATTTCGCTATTATAAATTTTACTGATCTACGGACGACCTGCCGACATGGAAAATCAGCCCCGCTAATACGAATACTCAGGACCTGTATGAGACAGTCCTGCCATTTATTCACAGTGGGTTTTAGCGCATAAGTGGTGATATAATTCTAGGTGTATAATACGTAGGACGACTTCTGGACCTTCGGAAACGGGTCAAGCCACTGCCCAGTCAGATGTCTTTAAAAAAAAAAAAAAAAAAAAAAAAAAAGCTCCTTAGGAGGATTTATAGCACCTCTTCGTAGGCATTTTTATTTTATTTTTTTTATTCATATTGCATTTAAATGTTCACATCATGTTATATACATATGATTTTTGTAAAGATGAAAGCTTACCTTATATTAATAACATACAAGAGGGTACTGAGGTATACTGAGAAGATGGGGAAGTAATATGGAAAGTCATAGCTCCTCATAAAATGGAAACTGGGAACTAAATAAAGGTCAGACATCATTGTAAGAGATTATAGCGATTTCGAAAAACCTCTTCCTTAGCGATTTAATCTGCTATTTCCTCGACAGTATATGCCTTTATATTAACAATGAAAATTAATTTGACCATAAAAGCAACATAGTGTAGATGATATACAAAACGGTTTAAGGTAGAGTATGCAAAATAATTCCCTAAGGAAGAGATCCAAGGAAGGCAGCAAAATCAGACAGAATGCGGACCCTACTGTGTTAGTTGACTGGTGCAGCACGCAAGCCTTGGAGGACAACATAGAGTTACTGATTTAACACCCTGTACGGCAGGACGTTACTTGAATATCTTACTCTATCACCAGACGGCTTAGCATAACTGGGGCAAACCCAAATTACAAAAATAAACGATGGTACAAAAACAGTTTCTGCGATTATACATGAAGAACTTCACAGCTGAAAGACTGAACGTCGTATTCTCCTGCTGCGCCTTGAAATCTAATGGTTACTAAAAGAAAAAAAAAACTTCATATTCTCTCTCTCTCTCTCTCTCTCTCTCTCTCTCTCTCTCACACACACACACACACACACACACACACATACACAAACTCGTGTCTGGTAGCTGTCTGGCGTTTGGAACCTCGTTAGAATTATGCCCCGTCTTACCAGTCAAGCCCTGTCAGATAAAATCCCTATGACTGTACCACGAGGGCAAATGGAGCGTGCGCGTGTGTATGTGGGTGAGTGTGTGTGCGTCTGTGTGTGTGTGTGTGTGTGGGTGTGTGTGTGGGTGTGTGTGTGGGTGTGTGTGTGTGTGTGTGAGAGAGAGAGAGAGAGAGAGAGAGAGAGAGAGAGAGTTCAGGTATGCATGCCAAGAGGGGTGAATGAAAGATTATTTTGATGGCCGTTCAGCTGATGCGCCTATGAATATCACACTACTTTCTTTTTTTTTGGAGGGGGGTTAATATATGCCTGACTTAATTCCAATGTATATATAAATTTGTCTTGTTTAAACTTATGTCCTGTCTAAGTATATGCTTATCTGGTTTCCGTTTTACTCCAACTGAAGTCTCTTTCTCAAACATGTACGTAAGTATTTACTGTATCTGTTTTACAAAATTTCGTTATCAATATGTTGCTCTTATATCTAAATTCTATTGTAAATATATTTTTCTTTTCTAAACTCTTATTCATCTCTCTCTCTCATATATATATATATATATATATATATATATATATATATATATATATATATATATATATATATATGAAGGACAGTGAAGCAGGGATTCATGATGTTTTCTTAAAACCATCGTTGTTACCCAAAGTAATTATAGTACTCAATACATAGCATGTAATTAACATATAATTTTCTACAAAAGATATAAAGAGAACAAACAAGTTTTGCCTACTTTTCGGTATTAAATAATGCCGCCTGAACCACCTGACACAACGTGTTTACTGTCGATCCCGCTGACTGACCGCGCCAATGAATCAAACGTACTCAAATGTACACAATTTAATTACCATGCATTTTGGCGGATACCTATATAGGAATGTGTCACCTTACTGGGGGTGTTTCGCCCCCCTAGATATCCTAATTAGCAGAGGAAGCCTAACTGCGGGGCTTCGTCCCGCAGAGCCCCCAGTGATTACAACCTACGTAACAGCGTGCAACCGTAAATGTGAGCTAAAAAAAACTTGCGCCAAAACAGTATCGTGCGTAAAGAGAGTTCGTTAATCATGGCATACGACCATGCGATGGCGAAGGTAGGTGTGATCGTAAAGCAAGTCTTTATATACATCACACAGGAGACATCCATTAATATATGACTCATGTTAGTAAACCAGCGCTCGGCGATTAAATTAAATAACTTCATATTCATTATAATGTAAGATACGCACAGTATTACGTACAATAATGCAACGCAACCCCTTCTTTACGAACATTTAAAATAAAATTCGGGAGCCGAAGACTAATCGCCCGCCAGAATATCCTGTTGGCCAAGGCCAAGATTTAAGCCATATCTTAATACCCTGAAGGTTACATGTTGACAGCTCAAGCCGCTACTGAGATATAATGGTGCTAAAGGTTGGCGATAAAAACTAGTTGTCCTTTGGCAACCTTTTATGTGGCCTTGACCTTAACCCCGAGTGCCTATTATCGAACTTGGCCAAGATTTTGGCCATATCTTGATACCCTGAATGTTTCATGTTGATAGCTCAAGCCGTTCATGAGATATAATGGGAACATACACACACACACACACACACACACACACACACGGAGGCAGGCAAAAACATTATCGCTTCTCCTTCTAAAGGCGGGCGAAAACAAAGGATCCTATTAACACTTTATTCCAATAGGAAATTTTGGAAATACCACGTCACTGTCGTACATAATTTATATATACTGTACACACACACACACACACACACACATATATATAGATATATATATATATATATATATATATATATATATATATATATATATATATATATATATATATATATATATATATATATATATACTCGTATATATATCCAATAGGATCCCAGAGTTGCTGGGCGAGGCATTGTACTGGCAGGATACTAAGCGTACCGCCCTCCGCCTATCGGCTCATAGTCCCAAAGCTCACTGGTCTCTACCCGTGGGTTCCCTACTTAATTAAGATTTGAAAATTCCCAGATCTGTCCAACACTGGGGACACTGGGCTCCAATGGGGTATATATATATATATATATATATATATATATATATATATATATATATATCTGTTGTTACATGGCCTATGATTTCATCATCCTTTGTGTAATTCTAACGTACAGTGAGCTGCATGTTTGATCACGAGCGTGTTCTACCTCACTCCCCCCCTTCTACCGTTATAGTAGAGTAAGTCGTTCTTTCTGTTGTTCAGAGCGGGATTGTCAACTCTTTGTCCCCATGGCTTCATTTGCGCGTCCTTCTTACAAGTTGTATCAAGCTCTGCCGGCTCCTATATAATGAGCTCAGTCTCTACATTAATTGCCACTTAGATCTACTCCTCATTTTGTTCACATCTCTGTCGTCCACTGTACAGTTATTATTGTGAGTGCTCAGGAAGTCTCCAACCATCTAGCAGCTGTGTAATTTGAGTATAAGTGTTATTGCATTTTGTTCTTGTACTGTATAGCATAAGTTGTTAATTTGTGGGCCTTGTGAGGTTTTTGTAATTCATGTAAGGTTCTTATTGTCAGCCATCATTAATAATATTTTGTATCTGTAATAATATATCTGGCATTCACTGAGTATTATCTGGTATCTCATTTTAACAGGGCTGACTTAGATAAATTTACTCATGCTAATTTTGTGTTAATAGAGGCTATTGCAGTTAACCATATATTTAACCTGTTTTTTGCCATTACATTATCCTTATGAGTCCTGAATGTTTTGTTGTTAGTTTGAGCATTAAACTTTAACTTGTAATTTTATCTAACTCTTTTGTTTTGAACCTGGAACTTTACAGGACAGTAGTGACTCTTAGTATTCTCACTTAATGTGTACATTATCTTTCTCTGTTCCTATCTATCTATCTGTCTATTGCCAGACGCCTCAATCCCGTTTGGGGTGGCCACAAACAAATCGCCTCCAAGTCGCCCTGTCCCCCGCCATTTCTCTGCCCTGCTCCCAACTCACACCCCCCTCTCTCATATACCTCTCCACCCCATCCCTCAATCTCATCCTCGGCCTCCCCCTCCCTCTTCCCCCCTCCACCTCACTCACATACACTCTCTTCGTCAGTCTTTCACCCTCCATCCTCTCCACATGGCCAAACCACCTCAGTGTGTTCCTCATAACGCTTCCTATCACATCCACATCCACACTACAACGCTCCTTTATATCTTCATTCGTCAGCCTGTCTCTCCACGTGACTCCACAGGCTCCTCTTAAATAACTCATTTCCACTGCTCTCACTCTTGACTTGTATCCTTCCAACAATGTCCAAGCTTCACTTCCGTATGTTAGAGTTGGTATCACAATACTGTCATGCAGTAACTTTTTCACTTCCATGCTCACTTCCCTGTTTCTTATCACTGCTTTCAAAGAACCAGCAACTTTTCTTCCCTGCTGTACCCTTTCAAGCACTTCACCCTCCAAACCTCCATCCTTACTCATCACACTACCCAAGTACTTAAACGTACTCACATTTTCCAATTCCTCACCATCCAACCTCGCTGTACATTCACTAACTTCACCTCTCTCAAAGACCATCACTTTACTCTTCCCTACATTCACCTTCTTTCTTAGGGGGGTTTGTCAAGAATACTCCCCCAGTATCCCTGCTTGTCGTAAAAGGCGACTAAAAGGGTTGGCGGAGGGTTAGTGCCCCTCCCCGAAAAACAACTAACTAAAAAAACAAACAATTTCTCTCTTCCGTAACATAAATTTGGCGACCTCTCATCAGGATATTCAGGATATTATCATAAGGATATTGCTTGATATTTTGTGACTGTTACTTATTCATGATGTCTACTATTACTACACTTGATGAAGCCAAAGATTTTTTGTCAAATGTGCAAACAGTGTGTGATGTAGAAAACAGAACAAAGAATGAACTTAAGCTTGTTGCTCAACAATTGGGAATTGCTGTTCGCTCTCATCATTCTAAAGATCAAATTGTTGACATGATTAATGAAAGCTTGTTTAATGTAACTCCTCCAAATGAGCAAACGCAGATTGAATTAGCTAAGTTACAGCTAGCCCTGC
The DNA here is from genome assembly GCF_032717465.1 of Coenobita brevimanus. NCBI lineage: Eukaryota > Metazoa > Arthropoda > Malacostraca > Decapoda > Coenobitidae > Coenobita > Coenobita brevimanus. The sequence continues at coordinate 13,709,438 of NC_136966.1, forward strand.
AGGAGGCTCGTGCAAAGGAGGCGGAGTCTCGTGCTAAGGAGGCTGAATTTCAGGCCCGTTCTAAGGAGGCTGAGGCACAAGTTGAAATTGCTAGGATTCAGGCAGACCATGAGTATCGCATGAAACAAGGTGGAACTGGATCATCTAGCTCTGATGATTTTGATGTGGCTAAAAATGTTAAACTTGTCCCTCCTTTTAATGAATCTGATTTAACAAAGTATTTTCAGTTGTTTGAGAGGGTAGCTACAGGTTTTAATTGGCCAAAAAAGTATTGGCCAGTACTCCTTCAAACTGTTCTCACCGGTAAAGCTCAAGTAACTTATGCATCTTTGCCTCAGGATCAGTCTGATAATTATGATGTAGTTAAGAGCTTGATTCTTAAGGCCTATGAGCTTGTTCCTGAAGCCTATAGAGTAAAATTTAGGACAACTTATAAACAAGATAAGCAATCCCATGTTGAGTATGCAAAAATCAAAGAAGATCTGTTAGAGCAGTGGTTAAATTCTAAGAATGTGGATTCTGATTTTGGTAAATTTAAGCAGATGATTTTGCTGGAGGACTTCAAAAGGTGTATTAGTAAAGATGTAAGCCTATTGTTATGGAACAGAGAAAGATAATGTACACTTTAAGTGAGAATACGAAGAGTCACTACTGTCCCGTAAAGTTCCAGGTTCAAAACAAAAGAGTTAAGTAAAATTACAAGTTAAAGTTTAATGCTCAAACTAACAACAAAACATTCAGAACTCATAAGGATAATGTAATGGCAAATAAACAGGTTAAATATATGGTTAACTGCAATAGCCCTGATAAAATGAGATACCAGATAATACTCAGTGAATGCCAGATAAATTATTACAGATACAAACTATTATCAAAAATGACTGACAAAGAACCCTACATAAATTACAAAAACTTCACTGGGCCTACAAATTAAACTTATGCTATACAGTACAAGAAAAAAATGCAACAACACTTATACTCAAATTACACACAGCTGTTAGATGTTTGGAGATTTCTTGAGCACTCACAATAATAATAACTGTACAGGGGAGGACAGAGATGTGAACAAAATGAGGAGCAGATCTAAGTGGCAATGATGCAGAGACTGAGCTCATTATATAGGGGCCAGCAGAGCTGGATACAACTTGTAAGAGGGACGCGCAAATGAAGCGATGGGGACAGAGAGCTGAAAATCCCGCAAAGTATAACAGAGAGAACGACTTACTCTACTATAACGGTAGAAGGGGGGGACTGAGGCAGAACACGCTCGTGATCAAACATGCAGCATACTGTGCGTTAAAATTACACAAAGGATGATGAAATCATAGGCTATGTAACACCTCCCCACAAAGAAAAAGAAATTTACAAAGGAAATTTCTTATTACTCTAAAACAATCTGTATATGGCATTACAGACCATGCAAAGGTCTTTCCTAATGTTACAAAACATGAGATCTCCCTAGCACGTTCAGTCATAGGTACTTGCCAGTATCCCTTTAACAAATCAAACTTACTTATGTACCTAGCCTTTCCGATCTTGTCTATGCAATCTTCCACACGAGGGAGAGGGTAAGTGTCTGTTTTGGTTATCTGATTAACACGTCTGTAGTCAATGCAAAGCCTCTGTGACCCACCTGGCTTAGGGACTAGAGTGACAGGAGAACTCCACTCGCTCTGACAGGGCTCAATCATCTTGTGGTCCAACAGGTAGCCAAGCTCCTTCTGGATGAGAGGAACTTTCACTGGGTTCACACGGTAAGGAGGCAGTTTAATTGGCTTTGCGTCTCCAACATCGACATCATGCATCAACACAGTGGTTCTTCCTGGAGTAGCACGGAACACTTGCGGGTACTCCTGCAGTAATGCCGAAAACTCCTGCCTTTCCTTGGGAGGTAGATGAGAAAGCTTAGTCTGGAGATCATTCATGATATCAGGATTCTTCCCCAAACTATCACTCAGGCTCATACTGCATGGGAGAGCTTCACTTGCAGACTCGGGTGGAACACCTAAAGTGCAGACTGGATTATTTTCGTCCCGCCTGTGATATAAATTTAGCATGTTGATGTGACATAGTTGCTTGCTCTTTCTACGATCTGGTGTGGCGATGACATAGTTGACATCACTGAGTTTCTTCTCCACGAAATAAGGGCCACTAAACTTGGCTTGAAGAGGTTGCCCATGAACTGGTAGCAGAATCAAAACCTGATCTCGCTAAAAGTGGCGTAACCTGGACTTCTTATCATACCAAGTCTTCATCTTCTCCTGAGCAGCTCCTAAATTCTCTCTTGCCAGCTGTAAAGCAGTGGACAGCCGTTCTTTGAACTTCATCACATACTCCAGCAGGTTGACGTCATCTTCCTCCGACAGCCAGCATTCCTTGAGTAACTTAAGGGGTCCTCTTTCTTCATGGCCAAACAGTAGTTCAAAAGGTGAGAAGCCCAGTGATTCATTTGGAGATTCTCTTGCGGCAAATACGACGAATGGAAGACCTTTATCCCAGTCTTTCTGATGTTCCAAACAGTATTTCTTGAGCATCGATTTGAGTGTTTGATGATATCTCTCCAACGCTCCTTGGGTCTGGGGATGGTAAGCTGAAGACGTGATCTGGGAGATGCCCAACTCTTTCAGAGACTGCTTGAAAACATTCGACATGAAATTACTTCCCCGGTCTGACTGTACCTCCTTAGGCAGACCAAACTCTGTGAAGAACCCCAGCATTTCCTTAACCACGCTCTTTGCTGAGATGTTTCCAAGTGGAATGGCTTCAGGATAACGAGTAGCCACATCAATCATGGTCAACACATAAGAAAATCCTGAAGAAGTCTTAGGAAGAGGGCCCATAATATCCACCAACACACGGGTGAAAGGCGCCTCAAAAGGAGGAATGGGAACTAGAGGTGCAACCTTTTCGGTCTGATTACACTTCCCCACAACTTGACAGGTGCGACAAGACCCACAATACCAGGAAACATCCCTGAAGATACCTGGCCAGTAGAAGTGTTTCAAAATGCGTGCCACAGTCTTCCTCACTCCAAGGTGTCCTGCCAAACTGGAATCATGAGCCACTCGAATGATATCCTCCCTACAAACACGAGGGATGACAACTTGATGTACAACCTCCCATTCACAGTCGGCTGATGCTGTTGGGGGTCTCCACTTCCTCATAAGTACCCCTGACTTTACATAATAACAAGTAGAAGCACCGGCTGACTCTTCTTCACTGTAAGCAGAGTTAGCTAGACCTTTCAACTCAGGGTCAGCAACCTGCAACTCAACCAACTCTTGACGAGACAAATTATCAACACTACGGGGTACTGCCTCATCCGGTGAGTGGTCCAAATTAGCAAGAAAAGTGTCAGCTAGGATAACATCATCATCATCATTATCCTCTAAATCACCAGTAACTTTTGACTTAGCCCTAGTGACAGCACATGCAGGGAACACATCAGGGACATCACAATCCTGGGCCGCAGCCACTGGCTCACTAGACAACTGAGGAGCTGGACACACTTGACTTCCACCAATATCATTTCCAAGTAAGAAAGTTACACCTGACATTGGGAGTGTCTCAACCAACCCAACCATAACGGAACCATTAACAAAACCAGACTCTAAATTCACTCTGCACAGAGGGACAGAGAAGTAATTATTCCCTACACCTTGTAAGATTACAGTTTCATCAGAGGAATTAACATTAGAGCCTAGAACACTGGTCAGCATAAGGGATTGGCAAGCACCTGTGTCACGATATATTTTAACTGATTTCCTGTCATTACTGTCCAGAGGACTGACAAAACCATCAGACAGGAAATTAGCACATGAACTCTTGAGAGTGTCACCCACGTTACTGCTCAAAAGAGGAGCTCCATCATGAGAATTTAAGTTACCCCTCAAAGCAGGTTCAGTTAACTCAGTTAAAGAATTCTGGGAACTCTCAAGAGTGGACACTAGACCAATTGACTGAATATTTAAAGACTCCTTTTTGTTCACATCACGCTGTCTCCTGAAACATCTCTCCGTAGTATGACCAAGCTTACTACAATAAGTACATTTACTTTTCTGAAATCTAGAGGTGAAGCTGGTATTTACTTCCTGAGAAACATCATCCTTATTCTCTTTCCTGTTACCTGTACTCTGAGTAGAGGCAACGTACTTACTCTCAGCTTTCCCTTTTTCTTTAGAATATCTCTTGTGAGTGAGAACATATTCATCAGCTAAAACTGCAGCATCAGACAAATTATCTATTCTTTTCTCATCAAGATATAGGCTTACATCTTTACTAATACACCTTTTGAAGTCCTCCAGCAAAATCATCTGCTTAAATTTGTCAAAATCAGAATCCACATTCTTAGAATTTAACCACTGCTCTAACAAATCTTCTTTGATTTTTGCATACTCAACATGAGATTGCTTATCTTGCTTGTAAGTTGTCCTAAATTTTACTCTATAGGCTTCAGGAACAAGCTCATAGGCCTTGAGAATCAAGCTCTTAACTACATCATAATTATCACATTGATCCTGAGGCAAAGATGCATAAGTTACCTGAGCTTTACCGGTGAGAACAGTTTGAAGGAGTACTGGCCAATACTTTTTAGGCCAATTAAAACCTGTAGTTACCCTCTCAAACAACTGAAAATACTTTGTTAAATCAGATTCTTTAAAAGGAGGGATAAGTTTAACATTTTTAGCCACATCAAAATCATCAGAGCTAGATGATCCAGTTCCACCTTGTTTCATGCGATACTCATGGTCTGCCTGAATCCTGGCAAGTTCAACTTGTGCCTCAGCCTGTATCTGTGCCTCCTGAATCGGAACCTGAGATTCCGCCTCCTTAGCCTGAGACTCAGCCTCCTTAGCACGTGCTTGAAATTCAGCCTCGTTAACACGAGCCTCCTGCAGGGCTAGCTGTAACTTAGCTAATTCAATCTGCGTTTGCTCATTTGGAGGAGTTACATTAAACAAACTTTCATTAATCATGTCAACAATCTGATCTTTAGAATGATGAGAGCGAACAGCAATTCCCAATTGTTGAGCAACAAGCTTAAGTTCATTCTTTGTTCTGTTTTCTATATCACACACTGTTTGCACATTTGACAAAATATTTTTGGCTTCATCAAGTGTAGTAATAGTAGACATCATGAATAAGTAACAGTCACAAAATATCAAGCAATATCCTTATGATAATATCCTGAATATCCTGATATGAGGTCGCCAAATTTATGTTACGGAACAGAGAAAGATAATGTACACTTTAAGTGAGAATACGAAGAGTCACTACTGTCCCGTAAAGTTCCAGGTTCAAAACAAATGAGTTAAGTAAAATTACAAGTTAAAGTTTAATGCTCAAACTAACAACAAAACATTCAGAACTCATAAGGATAATGTAATGGCAAATAAACAGGTTAAATATATGGTTAACTACAATAGCCTCTATTAACACGAAATTAGCAAGAGTAAATTTATCTAAGTCAGCCCTGATAAAATGAGATACCAGATAATACTCAGTGAATGCCAGATAAATTATTACAGATACAAACTATTATCAAAAATGACTGACAAAGAACCCTACATAAATTACAAAAACTTCACTAGGCCTACAAATTAAACTTATGCTATACAGTACAAGAACAAATGCAACAACAGTTATACTCAAATTACACACAGCTGCTAGATGTTTGGAGATTTCTTGAGCACTCACAATAATAATAACTGTACAGGGGAGGACAGAGATGTGAACAAAATGAGGAGCAGATCTAAGTGGCAATGATGCAGAGACTGAGCTCATTATATAGGGGCCAGCAGAGCTGGATACAACTTGTAAGAGGGGACAGCATGCAAATGAAGCTGATGGGGACAGAGAGCTGAAAATCCCGCAAGAAAGTATAACAGAAGAGAACGACTTACTCTACTATAACGGTAGAAGGGGGGGACTGAGGCAGAACACGCTCGTGATCAAACATGCAGCATACTGTGCGTTAAAATTACACAAAGGATGATGAAATCATAGGCTATGTAACACTATATCTTGATGAGAAAAGAATAGATAATTTGTCTGATGCTGCAGTTTTAGCTGATGAATATGTTCTCACTCACAAGAGATATTCTAAAGAAAAAGGGAAAGCTGAGAGTAAGTACGTTGCCTCTACTCAGAGTACAGGTAACAGGAAAGAGAATAAAGATGATGTTTCTCAGGAAGTAAATACCAGCTTCACCTCTAGATTTCAGAAAAGTAAATGTACTTATTGTAGTAAGCTTGGTCATACTACGGAGAAATGTTTCAGGAGACAGCGTGATGTGAACAAAAAGGAGTCTTTAAATATTCAGTCAGTTGGTCTAGTGTCCACCCTTGAGAGTTCCCAGAATTCTTTAACCGAGTTAACTGAACCTGCTTTGAGGGGTAACTTAAATTCTCATGATGGAGCTCCTCTTTTGAGCAGTAACGTGGGTGACACTCTCAAGAGTTCATGTGCTAATTTCCTGTCTGATGGTTTTGTCAGTCCTCTGGACAGTAATGACAGGAAATCAGTTAAAATATATCGTGATACAGGTGCTTGCCAATCCCTTATGCTGACCAGTGTTCTAGGCTCTAATGTTAATTCCTCTGATGAAACTGTAATCTTGCAGGGTGTGGGGAATAATTATTTCTCTGTCCCTCTGTGCAGAGTGAATTTAGAGTCTGGTTTTGTTAATGGTTCCGTTATGGTTGGGTTGGTTGAGACACTCCCAATGTCAGGTGTAACTTTCTTACTTGGAAATGATATTGGTGGAAGTCAAGTGTTTCCCGCGCCTCAGTTGTCTAGTGAGCCAGTGGCTGCGGCCCAGGATTGTGATGTCCCTGATGTGTTCCCTGCATGTGCTGTCACTAGGGCTAAGTCTAAAGTTACTGGTGATTTAGAGGATAATGATGATGATGATGTTATCCTAGCTGACACTTTTCTTGCTAATTTGGACCACTCACCAGATGAGGCAGTACCCCGTAGTGTTGATAATTTGTCTCGTCAAGAGTTGGTTGAGTTGCAGGTTGCTGACCCTGAGTTGAAAGGTCTAGCTAACTCTGCTTACAGTGAAGAAGAGTCAGCCGGTGCTTCTACTTGTTATTATGTAAAGTCAGGAGTACTTATGAGGAAGTGGAGACCCCCAACAGCATCAGCCGACTGTGAATGGGAGGTTGTACATCAAGTTGTCATCCCTCGCGTTTGTAGGCAGGATATCATTAGAGTGGCTCATGATTCCAGTTTGGCATGACACCTTTGAGTAAGGAAGACTGTGGCTAGCATTTTGAAACACTTCTACTGGCCAGGTATCTTCAGGGATGTTTCCTGGTATTGTAAGTCTTGTCACACCTGTCAAGTTGTGGGGAAGTGTAATCAGACCGAAAAGGTTGCGCCTCTAGTTCCCATTCCTCCTTTTGAGGCGCCTTTCACCCGTGTGTTGGTGGATATTGTGGGCCCTCTTCCTAAGACTTCTTCAGGATTTTCTTATGTGTTGACCCTGATTGATATGGCTACTCGTTATCCTGAAGCCATTCCACTTAGAAATATCTCAGCAAAGAACGTGGTTAAGGAAATGCTAGGGTTCTTCACAAAGTTTGGTCTGCCCAAGGAGGTACAGTCAGACCGGGGAAGTAATTTCATGTCAAACGTTTTCAAGCAGTCTCTGAAAGAGTTGGGCATCACCCAGATCACGTCTTCAGCTTACCATCCCCAGACCCAAGGAGCGTTGGAGAGATATCATCAAACACTCAAATCGATGCTCAAGAAATACTGTTTGGAACATCAGAAAGACTGGGATAAAGGTCTTCCATTTGTTGTATTTGCAGCAAAAGAGAATCTCCAAATGAATCACTGGGCTTCTCACCTTTTGAACTACTGTTTGGCCAAGAAGTAAGAGGACCCCTTAAGCTACTCAAGAAATGCTGGCTGTCGGAGGAAGATGACGTCAACCAGCTGGAGTATGTGATGAAGTTCAAAGAACGGCTGTCCACTGCTTTACAGCTGGCGAGAGAGAATTTAGGAGCTGCTCAGAAGATGAAGACTTGGTATGATAAGAAGTCCAGGTTACGCCACTTTCAGCCAGGAGATCAGGTTTTGATTCTGCTACCGGTTCATGGGCAACCTCTTCAAGCCAAGTTTAGTGGTCCTTATTTCGTGGAGAAGAAACTCAGTGATGTCAACTATGTCATCGCCACACCAGATCGTAGAAAGAACAAGCAACTATGTCACATCAACATGCTAAAGTTATATCACAGGCGGGATGAAAATAATCCAGTCTGCACTGTAGCTGTTCCACCCGAGTCCGCAAGTGAAGCTCTCCCATGCAGCATGAGCCTGAGTGATAGTTTGGGGAAGAATCCTGATATCATGAATGATCTCCAGACTAAGCTTTCTCATCTACCTCCCGAGGAAAGGCAGGAGTTTTCGGCATTACTGCAGGAGTACCCGCAAGTGTTCCATGCCACTCCAGGAAGAACCACTGTGTTGATGCATGATGTCGATGTTGGAGAGGCAAAGCCAATTAAACTGCCTCCTTACCGTGTGAACCCAGTGAAAGTTCCTCTCATCCAGAAGGAGCTTGGCTACCTGTTGGACCACAAGATGATTGAGCCCTGTCAGAGCGAGTGGAGTTCTTCTGTCACTCTAGTCCCTAAGCCAGGTGGGTCACAGCGACTTTGCATCGACTACAGACGTGTTAATCAGATAACCAAAACAGACACTTACCCTCTCCCTTGCGTGGAAGATTGCATAGACAAGATCGGAAAGGCTAGGTACATAAGTAAGTTTGATTTGTTAAAGAGATACTGGCAAGTACCTATGACTGAACGTGCTAGGGAGATCTCATGTTTTGTAACACTAGGAAAGACTTTTGCATGTTCCGTAATGCCATATGGTATGAAGAATGCACCAGCCACTTTTCAGAAGCTCATGAATGTTGTAACAGAGGGTTTGGCAGGGTGTGTTGTTTATATTGATGATGTATTAATCTTCAGTGACAACTGGAAAGATCACCTATGCCATGTCAGTAAATTTCTTGAGCGTTTAGTTTAGGCTAATCTTGTAGCTAATTTATCAAAGTGTGAGTTTGGTCAAGCTAAAGTTCAGTACCTTGGGTATGTAATTGGTGATGGACATGTTGCACCACCAGGAGCTAAGGTTCAGGTTATAAGTGATCTTCCCAGACCTAAAAGTAGGAAAGAGCTACAAAGATTTTTGGGAATCGTAGGTTATTACAGGAGATTTGTTCTTAACTTTTCAATTCTTGTATCACCACTTACAGACCTACTGAAAAAGGGAGTTAAATTTGTCTGGACCGATAACTGTGAATCCTCTTTCAACAAACTTAAAGCTATCCTATTAAGTCAGCCAGTGCTCGCTACTCCAACTTTTGCTAAGCCTTTTAAGATGGCTGTTGACGCAAGTGATACAGGGGCTGGGGCTGTTTTGCTGCAAGAGGATGATCAGGGTATTGAACACCCTGTATCTTATTACAGTAAGAAGTTCACTCCACCTCAAAAGAACTACTCAACTATTGAGAAAGAGCTTTTGGCCTTGATTTTGGGTTTACAGCATTTTTCATTTTATTTGTGTTCTGGTTTTGACCCCATAGTCATTTATACCGATCATAACCCACTGAAATTCCTTAGTAAGTATAAAGATAAAAATCAGAGATTGACAAGATGGAGTCTACTTCTTAAGGAGTATTCATTAGACATGCAACATGTCAAGGGGAAAGAAAATGTTATTGCAGATTGCTTATCTAGACTTTAGACAGATTATTTTAGAGTAATAAGAAATTTCCTTTGTAAATTTCTTTTTCTTTGTGGGGAGGTGTTACATAGCCTATGATTTCATCATCCTTTGTGTAATTCTAACGTACAGTGTGCTGCCTGTTTGATCACGAGCGTGTTCTACCTCACTTCCCCCCTTCTACCGTTATAGTAAAGTCGTTCTTTCTGTTGTTCAGAGCAGGATTGTCAACTCTTTGTCCCCATGGCTTCATTTGCGCGTCCTTCTTACAAGTTGTATCAAGCTCTGCCGGCCCTTATATAATGAGCTCAGTCTCTACATTAATTGCCACTTAGATCTACTCCTCATTTTGTTCACATCTCTGTCCTCCCCTGTACAGTTATTATTGTGAGTGCTCAGGAAGTCTCCAACCATCTAGCAGCTGTGTAATTTGAGTATAAGTGTTATTGCATTTTGTTCTTGTACTGTATAGCATAAGTTGTTAATTCGTGAGCCTAGTGAGGTTTTTGTAATTCATGTAAGGTTCTTATTGTCAGCCATCATTAATAATATTTTGTATCTGTAATAATATATCTGGCATTCACTGAGTATTATCTGGTATCTCATTTTAACAGGGCTGACTTAGATAAATTTACTCATGCTAATTTTGTGTTAATAGAGGCTATTGCAGTTAACCATATATTTAACCTGTTTTTTTGCCATTACATTATCCTTATGAGTCCTGAATGTTTTGTTGTTAGTTTGAGCATTAAACTTTAACTTGTAATTTTATCTAACTCTTTTGTGTTGAACCTGGAACTTTGCAGGACAGTAGTGACTCTTAGTATTCTCACTTAATGTGTACATTATCTTTCTCTGTTCCGTAACAATGTATATATATATTTATAGATAACCAGATGAGTCAGTAAGACAAATGCTTACTACTGGCACAATTTGCTAAGAGGGTTCTTCGACCACTACCTCCCCAATCAAATTCACGTGTATGTACTTGTGTACCTTTGATAATAATTCTAGGTTTATGAAGATAATGACTGAAGTTTTAGATTCATGCCCTTTCCTTTTGCTTTTCATACTACTTTTCTTTTGTATTCTCCATCTCTGCTTTCTCACGTGTATAGTTCTCGTATACTGCCCTTGTCATTGTCATTCCAGTGCACCTTCTGATGTAAATTTTATTTTATTTCTCCATCTATCCTTCTTTTTCCACTCGTTTCATTCTCTCTTTCTTCCTTTCCTCTCTTTTTTCAGTTCCTATTTTCTATTTCCCCCCTTGGGGTAGGGTTTTTTTTTTTTTTTCAAGAATACTCCCCCAGTATCCCTGCTTGTCGTAAAAGGTGACTAAAAGGGTTGGCAGAGGGTTAGTGCCCCTCCCCGGAAAACAACTAACTAAAAAGACAAACAATAAGCCTCGGACAAGGACTGACCAAACGATGACGACCAAGGACCGGACAAAGGACATGGTAATCGGAACATGGAATATAAGGGGTGCGAATGATGAGGTGAAAGAGAGAGAGATTGTCCCAGTGCTTGAGGGTGCGAAAGTTGATGTATGCGGAATAACTGAAACTAAATGGAGAGGTGAGAGTGTGAGAGAATGGGAGTATGGATGGGGTATATGTGCAGGAGTAGGTGAGAATGAAAGGGCAAAAGAAGAAGTATGTATAGCTGTGAGTAAAAGATGGAAGAAGAGTATAAGAGAGTATGAATCAGTTGGGTCAAGGATTGTGTGGGTAAGATTGAAAGTTGGAATACAAATGTGGGCGATTGTGTGTGTGTATGCGCCAACGCAAGATCGTGCAAGCAGAGTGAGAGAAGAGTTCTGGAAAAATGTGGAAGTGTGCATGGAAAAGTTTGGAAGGCATGAGAGAGTGTTTTTGATCGGTGATATGAATGGTAAAGTAGAGAATGTGAAGGTGGATGGACTAGTTGGTGAGTGGGGTGTGCCTGCTGAGATAGATGAGAATGGCAGTGAGTTAGTGGACATTTGTGCTGGGAGGAGGTTGGTGATAGCCAATACCCTCTTCAGGCACAAAATAATCCACAGGTATACATGGCGAGTGATGAGAAGGGTGGGTGGTGAACTGAATGAAAGGAAGGCAATGATTGATTATGTGTGTGTGGATGAAAGGATGCGAAAATGTGTAATGGATCCAAGAGCTTATAGATGTTGGGGGAGTGGACTTTCTGACCACTACTTGGTGGTGGCCAGAATCAAGATCCAAATAAGATGGGGAAATAGAAGAAGGGAAGGACGGGAAGAAGGAGTATTTGTAAGGAGAGTGGAAAGGTTACAAGAGGATGAGAAAAAGGCAGAGTATAAGAGAGAAGCGGAGGAACGACTGGGCAAATATGAATTGGAGCAGATGGGGGACGTCGAACGTGTGTGTAGGATATTCACAGAAGAAATATGTGCAGCATGTGATGTGGTGTGTGGGATGAAGAGAAGACGGAGGGGGGTGCAAGGAACAGCGTGTTGGAATGAAGAGGTGAGACAGGCTGTGGCACAAAAGAAGAAAGCATACAATGATGGATGAGAAATAGGGGCGTGGAAGAAGTTGAGAGGCGGAAGAGAGAGTTATATGTAGAAAGGAAGAGAAGTGAAAAGATTAGTAAGAAAGAGTAAGAAGAGAGTGGATGAGGAATTTGGAAGGAATTTGAGCGTAGAGTGGAGGGACTGTAAGAAAATGTTTTGGAAAGAGGTGAAAAGAGTAAGACAGGGTGGAAGTGAAGTTAGCAGGGGAGTGAAAGATAATAATGGTAGATTACTAGTGGAGAAGGGAGAAAAAGTGTGCAGTTGGAGAGAACACTTTAAGGAATTGTTGAACATAGAAGATGGAAGTAATGCGAGTATAAGTGGCTGGGGAATGGCTGGGAGAAGGAGGGAGGTGAGAAGACAGGAAGAAATCAGTAGGATAGAAGTTGTGGAAGCAATGAAGAAAGTTAAACTGGGGAAAGCCCCAGGAATTCATGGAGTGTGTGGTGAAATGCTGAAGCATGGGGGAGAGACAGTAGTAGAATGGATGTGGAAAATGTGCAGATTGGCCTGGGAGGAAGGTAGAGTCCCGGAGGATTGGAAGTCAGGTATAATTATTCCCTTGTACAAAGGAAAAGGGGGAAAAGAAGTATGTGGTAATCATAGGGGCATTTGTCTTCTTAGTATAATAGGAAAAGTGTATGGTAGGATACTTATTGACAGAGTTACAGAAAGAACAGAGGATTTAGTTGGAGAAGAACAGGGAGGCTTTAGGAAGGGAAGAGGTTGTGTAGATCAGATATTCATTCTTAGATCTTTAGTGGAAAAGTTTCTAGAGAAGGGAAAGAAGTTGTATGCGGCTTTCATGGATTTGGAGAAAGCATATGACAGGGTGGATAGACAAGGATTGTGGAAAGTATTAAGAATATATGGAGTAGATAGGAAGTTGTTGAATGCTGTGAAGAGTATGAAATGGTGCTAAGGCTGTAGTGCGTGTGGATGGTGAACTGAGTGAATTTTTCTCTTTGAAGGTTGGGTTGAAACAGGGATGTGTCATGTCTCCATGGTTATTCAATCTGTACATGGATGGGGTAATAAAAGAGGTATACAAGGTAGGGTAGTGGATGTTGGAGTGGCCCTGGTGAGAGAGGGTAGTGTTTGGGAACTCCCTGCACTGTTGTTTGCAGATGATACTGTGTTGTTGAGTGAAGACGAAGGAGAGCTGCAAGGCTTGGTGGATGAGTTTGGGAGGGTGTGTACGGAACGGAATCTAAAGGTGAATGTAGGGAAGAGTACAGTGATGGTCTTTGAGAGAGGTGAAGTCAGTGAATGTACAGCGAGGTTGGATAGTGAGGAATTGGAAAATGTGAATACGGTTAAGTACTTGGGGAGTGTGATGAGTAAGGATGGAGGTTTGGAGGGTAAAGTGCTTGAAAGGGTACAGCAGGGAAGAAAGGTTGCTGGTGTTTTGAAAGCAGTGATAAGAAGCAGGGAAGTGAGCATGGAAGTGAAAAAGTTAGTACATGACAGTATTGTGATACCAACTCTAACGTATGGAAGTGAAGCTTGGACGTTGCTGGAAGGACTCAAGTCAAGAGTGAGAGCAGTGAAAATGAGTTATTTAAGAGGAGCCTGTGGAGTCACATGGAGAGACAGCCTGACGAATGAGGATATAAAGGAGCGTTGTGGTGTGAACGTGGATGTGATAGGAAGAGTTATGAGGAACACACTGAGGTGGTTTGGCCATGTGGAGAGGATGGAGGGTGAAAGACTGACGAAGAGAGTGTATGTGAGTGAGGTGGAGGGGGGAAGAGGGAGGGGGAGGCCGAGGATGAGATGGAGGGATGGGATGGAGAGGTATATGACAGAGGGGTGTGTGAGTTGGAAGCAGGGCATTGAAATGGCGGGGGACAGGGCATTTGCATGCTTACGGTATGCTTCTTATTTTTCTCAACATTTCTTTCCTCTCACATTGTGTTCTCATTCCTCGACAGTCTCTCAGTTATATTCTGTGTTTCTATCCTCCCTCCCTTCCCCTCTTTCTCCGTCACTTTAATATATTCTCATATTTCGTCGCCTTCCCTTGTTTCTTCATTTTTTGCAGTTTTCTTGCTAGCTGTCCTCACCGCTCATTACCTGCAATTTTTTTTTTTTTTTACGGTCTCCTTTTTTTCTAGTGTCTCCATTATTCCCTCGGCGTCTCCTCCCATCTCGGCTACATTACACCACTCTGCCTTCCTTCTCCTACCATTCCCTTATCACTTCATCTCCCTGGCCTCTCATTTTTTTTTTTTTTTTTTTTTACCGTCACTCTCCCAGTTTTGTCCTTTTTCTTCTTTTCTTGTTTTATGTAAATTCTCCTCCTGTAGTCCACTTCATAATTTCATTCTCCTCAAATTCCACACATATTTCTTCGCCTTTTCACGGTTTCTCATTTTTCATCTTCTGTTTTCCTGTTGAATTATCTTCATCCCTCTCACAGTCTCTTCGTATTCCCTGCTGATTTATCCCCATTTTTGGGGGGCTCACTCATTTCCTCTTCCTTATTATCTTCTTCTATCTCTTACCATCAAATTTAATTTTATGTTTCCTCCATCCCTTTGTTTCCATATCTCCTTGTCTTTCCTTTTCTCTCCCAGCTCAGGTCTCCTCCTATCTCCTACATCCGATGTGCGATTTCCTCGTTCCCACTTTTTATTTCCATATCTCTTCTTGCCTCTTCCTTTTATACTCTTTTTTTACATATTCTTTCCTCAGTGACCGTATTCTAGGTCTCATAAAAAACTTCACAGTACCTCTTCCTCGGTGTTGTACAATTTAATTTGCATAATACACCTTAACATACACGGCTGTATTTTCCATATCGTGTTCATATTGACAGAAAATGCATGATAATATTCAAGTGTGTGGTAATGAAAACCTGCTAAATAAATCGCTACGAAAGAGGTGCTACGAAATACACAAAGCCACTGGGAAATCTACATTACGTAAGAGGTGCCAGCGACCCTCCTACGCCAACGAGAATACAGCCACATACTCAAGGTGGCGGGGAAAGGAGCTTACTTTTATTTAGCAGCATTAGCAGGCGGAAGGGAACAGTTTTAGCAGAGTACTATAGATAAGACGACTGAGGAGGGAAAAATAGCAGTCAAGGGGGAAGATGTGGAGGAAGATGAGTAGAGTGATGACAGACGATGGAGGTGGAGGGGTGGGGGCAGAAAGGGGAGAGGGGGAGCGTTGCAGTAATTAAAAGAAAAAGAGGACGGGTGGAGGGCAGAGAAGGAGGAGGTGGAGGAGAAAGAAGAAAGACAATGGAGAGAGAAAAGGGTGTGGAGAGGAGAGGAGGAGGGATGGAGAGGAGACAGGGAAGGGTGGAGAGGAAGAGAAGAGGTGGAGGGGAGCGAAAAAAGGGTGAGAGGGAGAGAAGGAGGGATGAAGGGGAGGCCACGGGGGGAGGAAGCTGAAGAAGGGGTGAGGGGAGAGAAAGGATGGGAGGAAAAGAGAAGGGATGGAGGGAAAGTAAAAGGGTGGAGGGGAGAGGAAGGGTGGGGGAAAAGAAAAGGGGTGGAGTGGAGAGAAGGGATGGAGAGGGAATGAAATGGGGAGGAGAGGGGGTTGATGTGACAGTCTGATTTAATACCTTGGCAGTGGGCGACCCTTCTAAGTTTTTCTTATACGAGGAAAGAGAGAGACAAAGAGGGATGGAGAGACTGAAGGGAGGGTGGGGGTAAAGGCGGCGTGAAGGTAGAGAGAGAGAGAGAGAGAGAGAGAGAGAGAGAGAGAGAGAGAGAGAGAGAGAGAGAGAGAGAGAGAGAGAGAGAGAGAGAGAGATTTAATTAAGCTTTTGGGAGATTTTCGATAAAAAGCAGTTTAATACAATCTCAATGTCCCCTTCAGAACTGTTTGCCCTGTAACTCTGATAAAATCATCTAATGAGAGACTTTTACAAATGGAAGAATGTAATAATTATCGCCCGTGTTCTAGAAGAGTTCGGGTTAATAAATTACTGGATACATAAAATACAGTACGTTGAGAGAACAGTATCATCCATTTCCTGTGAGTTGCAGTGACACAGACGGAGCTGCTGCCAGGGCTGATGCCGAGACACTGGCCAGGCGGCTAAACATGTAATGGTGTGGATTAAGAAAGGAGGAGAAAGAAGTGGTAATGGGACAGTGATAACACATTTTGTGATCTCGCTTAAAATCATAGCAAATTCTGCACTCATCATCATCATCATCATCATCCATAATCGTCTTCAGTATCATTACGAAAGCATAATAATAATGATGAGAAGGATGATGATTATTATGATAATAATCACCATCATCGTAAGCATAAATATAATGATAATAACAGAAAAAAAATCATGATCATGATCATCATCATCATCATCATCAACCAAAACATTTTCCCTCTCTTGTAAAAGCAATAAACAGCATCCATTTCCAACCAGTTTCAGTACCAAATGGGCCACATCTTTCCTTACTCATCATGCACCCCTTCCAGTTTCTGTGCTCAGCCAGACAGCAGAATTTTTGCTCTATTCTTGCTCTTCCAGATAATTTCACACAGATTAAGTGAAAATTTTCGATCTTGAGGGTTTATATATGTAATTTCTTCATACCCTTAGTATAAGAGGTCTTTCCTGAGCTGTCGAAAATCAGCGGGTGGTGTCCAGAGCCTAATGAAAAATACGTCATGGGACTGAAGGGGTTTAACCTTTCAGCCTGAGTACGTCAATTGTATTTTACTCTTGGTACCTCCAGTAAGATTGTATTAAGCGTGGGAAAGACCTCTCGGGGCGAAGGGGTAAATGAAGGCTGCATCAAACCCCTCTACTGCCAAAAGTTTATCTTAACATCAATAAAACTGCCGAGAGATACAAGGAATAAAAATTGAAATACTCGTATGTCATCGGATTGAAGAAATTCAAGAAAAGAATAATTATATGCAACTGTTCTCTTCATCATAAAATCTCACAAGTGATTCCGATTCTGTATACATTAGAGATAACACTATTTCCCCTTCCCCATAATGTGCAGATTAAAATCTCTCGTAATTTCTTTTCGGACTTTGATGGATTGTTTCGTGTCGTGTTCATCATTTTCCGAAAGTTTTTTACTTTTGCTTTTAACACTTCATGGTGGTCCGTCTCTTGCATGCCGTCTTTGGATGGAAAGACGGATGGAGTGGGAGGTATGTGTGTGTGTGTGTGTGTGTGTGTGTGTGTGTGTGTGTGTGTACAGGGTGGGGTATAACAGGACTGGAATATGAAGGGATGGATGTCCTAATCAAAATAAAATCATATGGAGGCGGACAGCACCAAACAATGCAACTCTAGAGCCGAATTGGTTACGAAACTGGTAACAGTCAATGCATATTACCATGTCCGAGGTGTTGGGACCCCAGGCTGGGCGACCGTAGTGCAGGAAATTTACCAAGGTAGATTACCAGACTCTTGATGACATTACCGTATACGATCGAAAATCCTTCTGGCACCTAATGGGAATGAACCTACGCGAGGCCGCCATTCCGACTGGGGCATTCTAACCACTAGACTACCAGGGGATAAACATGATTCCTTTTCATCAAATAAATTTTTTGACACTCTCTCTATTATTTATTTCAGTCCTTTTCTTCCACCCAGCGTTTCTAATTCTCTCCAATTCCCATTGTTCCTCTCCCTGTCCAACTCTTATTTTTCAACTCTTCCTCTTAGTTTCTAATGACACTTCTCACCTCACTTCTTATGTCTCTTTACATAACCCTAGACCAACCTCCTCTCTCAATGCCTTCTCATTTCCTCTTTTCTTCTTCTTCTATCATATCATTCTATTAGCCTCATTTCCTCGCTTATTTGTTCCCTATTCTCTTATTCTTACTATTTTCCTCATTTCCTATCTTCTTTCCATATTTGTACTCTTTTATTTACCATCTGTTTCTATCGCTTTTCATTCCCTCCCTTCAGTTTTTATTTCACATTCCCTCCCTCTAGCACATGCTCATTCCCCCCTTCCTCCTTTCCTACCCTCACATTTAATTTCACCATTCTCTCCTACCGCATTGCGTATCTCATTTTCTAGTTTGACGTTTTATTTTTCAGTCTCTCTTTTCACATCTCTCTCTCTCTCTCTCTCTCTCTCTCTCTCTCTCTCTCTCTCTCTCTCTCTCTCTCTCTCTCTCTCTCTCTCTCACAGTCTCTCCTTTCGCATCTCTTTTTTCATTCCCTCTCCTCTACATCGCTTCCTCATCTCTCTCATCACCATCCTCCATTTCATTGCCTTCTCGATTTCTGCCCTTCTGCTCTCCTTCCTCCTTTCCTCCCTCTACCTGCCTTCTCTCCTACTGCTTCCCACTTAACCGTGACTAAGTTACATCCTATAAATCACATGAATGTCTCAATCTGAGAGGGAGGGTGAGAGGTGAGGAGCGACAGTGATGGAGGGAGGGAGAAAGGGAGGAATGGAGGGAGAACGGGACGAGGAGGTAGGGTGAAGTGGATGGAAAGAACTGGCTTGAAAGAAAGGGGAGAGAGGGAATGTGGAAGGGGAGGAACTGAAACGATGTGGGTGTGATGGACGGAGATGGTGAGGGGATACGGATGTAAGGAAAAGGAAACCTGAGATGTGGGAGACTTTAGGAAAGAGGGCTGGAAAAAAAAAATATGAGGAAAGGAAGGGAGAGAAGAATTAATGGGAATGAGATGAGGAAGAGTAAGAGGGAGTGATAATGATGTAGGAACAGAGGGAGAGGGGGAGTGAGGTTAGTTATACAAGAGCAGTGGATGGAACGGCAAGGAGAGAAGGATAGAGAAGAGTGAGAAGGGAGTGACATAATTTTATATGTAAGTAGTGTAACTTTAGAATATCTTGGAAAAGAATTAAGGTGAAGGCAAGAGGGCATGAAACTAATAACTTGACAAGAGAGTTGACATAGCTTTATTGGAAGAGAAACTGCAGTCTAGATCAGAACTGAGACGAAAGAGGAATGTGAGCTACAGGTGACAGAGAGAGAGAGAGAGAGAGAGAGAGAGAGAGAGAGGGGGGTAAAGGATGGGTTTTAAGGTTACGTGTTGTGTGCTGAGCATGTATTCACTGAAAGCATATTTTGGTGCTTCTTCTTATTCCTAAGTTAATATATTGTCTTCTTATTCCTAAGTTCATGTACTGCACAATTCATCCGACTTATTTCTGTCCAACCCAGAGTAATATTATTTGAAGATCTAAAAAGAATTAGCAGTTGGGTGGCAATTGGTTAAAGAAGAATAAGGGAACAATTTTAAGATATAAATTATGTTACCGCGCCTTAGCTGCATTATTACAAGGCCTCACTGGCGCCAGAAAAGCACTCCTGCTATTATACCAGTTCTGAGTGTTTTATTTCGATTGTGTGTGTGTGTGTGTGTGTGTGTGTGTGTGTGTGTGTGTCCAGGAAGCTTTATTTAGTCTCCCCTCTACTCATCTCAGACCAGCTCAGGCTCATCCGGGAGCAGTTAAGAGAGTGACGGCCGTGTTATGACTCTCCTAAAACTCAGAGCGTGAAAGTGCCACGAGGTAAGTTAGGACCCACAGGTAAAATGTATATAGAAAAAATGTTGGAAACGAAACAAAAATAACAGCTGATTATAGTGAGCTGTAAAGAGATATTGAAATGAAAGAAGGTTATAAAGTGCTGAGAAAAAGAAAACACAGCTTTGAGAAAAGAGGACGTAGCTAGATAAAAATAGATTATAATGAGTTGTAAGAAGTTAACGAAGAACGCTGAGCAACAGAGCAAGAGTACGTTTCTATCTCTTGTCCATGGGCAGGGATCAAGGAATGAGAACAGGAAATCACAAAACCTGGGTAACTATTAAAAGATAGTTTAGTAATATAAGCTACACATCCATTCACTCAACATTCAGCCCCTCGAAATTCTCGACTCCATCTCCCTGACCTAATAATCCATCCAAAAATGTGCTTCATATCTCCATCAATTGTAGATCACTAGCAGGGATACTCAGCGTTGCCTGGGCCAAAAATAAGGTGAACACTCTAATCCTGTTTGTTCTAGTTCGATCTTTCCTTCTACTTGTGAATAGGGATTATAAGAGATCCAGGAACTTTGTATTTTAGCTTTTGCAGACTAATTCATAGTAATAGTGCTCACTTGTTTACTATTACCGGTAACCTCAAGGTGACCTCAAATGACCTCGGAGGTCAACCTCACATAGCCTATGTCCGAACTGGATATCATGTGTCTCCATGTCATAAATGGCCTGCAGGGGCACCCGACATTACCCGGGTCAAAAAGGCGAACAATCCACCTCAAATTACTCAGATCTGAATTTTGACCCCCCTAAAACCATCCCTGGGTCAACCTGATTCAGAATATATATGGGTCTGGGGGTCCCTGGCCTTTGGTTTGGGTGTGACTGAAGGACAAACAAACAACGCGGCCCTTTTATATATGCAGATTCTGTCCACCACAAAGTTAAAAAAAAAAAAAAAAAAAAAAAAAGAGGAATGCAGTCTTTGTCATGCACGTCTCTATACATACTTCATCCATCCATTTCTCTCCACAAAAGCTATTGTTACTGCAATCTAATACCTCGCTTATTCACACATTCACTTACTACGGTAGATTCATCCACGTTCTTAGTCTTCCACGCCTTCTCTTGACCTCGGACTCCCTCATATATACCCTTCACACATCTTATATACACAAACAAAACTCCCCCTAAAAACAAGCATAGATGAGTAATCACACACACACACACACACACACACACACACACACACACACACACACACACACACACACACACACACACACACAAAGAAATACAGCGGATTCAGTTTCAGAGGATGGGTTGAACAGGGGCTGCAGTGAGAGCAGGAGGGTTGGCATTGTGTTGGTGGGTTGAGAGGCAAGCAAGATAACATAGAGAGTCTGGCATAGATGGAGAACAGAGGACTAAGAGAATGAGGCTTGTAAGGGGCTGCATTCTTTTCAGCACAGGAGGATCGCTAGTATATTTTCTCAGTAGTTTACTTTCGCCTATGGTAACACGATAATTATTTCCCTCTATTTTTTTTTCCTTGTTTATTTTCATATCATTCACATCGCACAACACTGATTTTATGAGTCAACTGATATTGATTTATCTTTCTCTCTATTAATGTTTTCTTTTTTTCTCAATTAACTAATCGTCCTTTCCCCTACATTAGTCATTATTATTTTTATCTTTTAAATATCTTGTTTTTTTTTTAATTATGCATGCACTTTTTCCAATAAAATACTAATTCCTTTCTTATTTCTTCCAAAATCTCTCTCTCTCTCTCTCTCTCTCTCTCTCTCTCTCTGTTGTGTTTATCATTCTTTCCTTGTATTCTGTGTTGACTCATGCACCCGTACCCTATAATTACATTGTTTCTGTCCTCTTGTCTTATTTCCACTACCCTCTCACATTACCCCTCTTTCGTTAGCGTTTCAGAGACACCCGACAGCTTCCCATCTCTCTTCGTCTCTCCTTCCCCTTTCCTCTCCTCTTCTCTTTACAGGCCGACTCACTTCCCTTCCTTTCAAAGGGTAACTGTTAATAGGGTGGTTAGGAGAAGAGAAGAACGGACAATGCTATGACAATGCAATAGCAGATAGTGTCTGCAGACAGTGTTAAAGTGTATAGCATAGGAAAAGGATGAGACGTATAAAAGGCACAGACAGTGAAACAGAAGACTGTGGAAGCAGACAGTGGCCAGGTGTAGGCTAGCAAGAGAGTGTGAGGTACAGACGATGAAGCAGAAGGCAGTGGTAATGTAGAAAGGTGTAGTGTGCGTTAGGTGAAAGGATGGCGTGACACAAGACGCTGCTGATGAAAAAGAAGACATCTAGACAGTAGTATGGCACATGTTTGATTGTTTGATTGTTGCGATGAAGTGTTAGTTTGTGAGCGTCTGCCTCACAAACTCAGTGGCAGCCGCAGACCTTGGCTCACTTGGGCTCGAACCACACGTTGTCCTCTCCCTGTCCCATTTTTTCTCCCTCCTCTTCCCATCCATTCCCTTCCTTTTACCCCTTGTCTTTCCCTCTCCTCGTGCTTTTTTACCCTTTCGCATTCCCCTTCGCTACCTTTCATCGCTTCTCATTTTTCTCCCTTCTACCTCTCTCTCTCTCCCTTCTTTCTCTGTCTCTTCCATTCCCTTATCTTCTTCTCTACTCCTGCCTTTTCTTATCCCCTTCCTGTCTTTCCCCCTTCTCCTCATTCCGACCCCACTCCTTTTCCTCTTTCCTCTCTCTCTCTCTCTCTCTCTCTCTCTCTATTTCCCTAGCCTACCAGCATCACCTATGGTTGGTGTTTGGCTTCGGGAATTGCATTAGTGTTTAAACAACAGAGAGAGAGAGAGAGAGAGAGAGAGAGAGAGAGGATTGGGATGGAGATGAGGGAGGGTGGTGTTGATAACTGGAAGAATTATGCAAATCGGCCACTCAACCCCAATCAGAACAGCGTTTCAGAATCTATACCGCACACCAACACACTCAAGTCGGCAGATGTTACTGGGACGCTAATAATGCCTCGCACAAATATGACACAACATCGACCATCCAGAATTCTAGTCATCCAGGTACTTGCTTATCCAAACACTTGATTATCTAAGTACTTGATTATGAAGAATCTGTTCCATGAGTAGACGTCCAAAGAAGGGTGGATCGGTTTTCTTTCTTTTATTTTTTCTTTTCAAAAGCGATGGAGGGTAGTGATAAAAACTGGCACATGTATGAGAATATAACACATGTAAAGTCTTAGCCCAATCGATTGATATTTTCTTCCCCCTTGAAGCCGATGAAAATGAAATTTTTATAGCGAAAAACGAAAAATATTGAAAATTTTTGAAAACTCTTACAAACATCACCCTAGTCCACAGAGGCAGTAGCTCTCATTGCACCTTTTTTGTTACACAGCACCTGTTTCATGTTTGGTGGCTCTTTTTATCTATCTTCGGAGGAGTAGGCCTAAATTTTAAGTGGCTTTTGAGACTTGGCAGTGCCTCTTCTTTAGCGCGTTGTACTTCAGTAACTTCTTGTACATTATTGATGCACGCTATATCGCCATTCAAATCACTGAAAGCGCACACGAGACTATGTTAAAGGGTAACATGCAAGTCAAATCGCTAAGGAAGAGAGTACAAAGCCTCCTGTCCCACTTAGAATACAGGCCTTCATGCCTAGTGCGTAATTGAGGATGAAGTAAAGAGGCGTGGGACCTGCAGTGCGTTCACCACATAATGCTTAGCACTAACTTCATTTCTTAATATGGTTATCCGATATTCCGGTTATCTTAGCACCTCATTACCCAAGAACTTTCTTATTTAAGCGCCCTATTATTCAAGTACCCAGTTACCCAGGAAATGATTTTAGCAACACACACACACACACACACACACACACACACACACACACACACACACACACACACACACACACGACATCAATCACTCCCGTTTATTTTCTAGTTGTATAACACCAATGTAAAAACTAACCACTTTTATTTTTACCTGTGTTAAAATGTCATATTCATTACCTCCACCAAAAAGGTTATGTTTCACCCCTGTCCGTTTGTTTGTTTGTTGGTTGGTTGGTTTGTGAGCAAGATTACACCAAAACTAGAAGATGGATTTCCACGAAACTTAGTAGAAGAATGGGCCGTGGCCTAGAATACACTCCATTAAATTTTGGTGAGGATACGGATAAAGGTGTGGATCCAGGATTTTTTTTTTTTTACTTTCTTTAACATTGTGAGATAGGACGTTGGCGGAGGTATGCGCTCTACTGAGTGCCATTCTAGTTCAGTATAGTTTCTCCATCTTATGTTACTAGTTTTTTTCTAACGTATGTCAGTTCTCGTTTTCATCCATCTTTCCTTACTTGTCTCATCATTACTTGTCATCCATCTTTGTGTGTGTGTGTGTGTGTGTGTGTGTGTGTGTGTCTGTCTGTCTGTCTGTCTGTGTAAATATGTGTGTGTGTGTGCATGTATGCATCCATGCATGAGTGTGTGTGTGTGTGTGTGTGTGTGTGTAATTCACCGGGTCGGTCATTATCACTTGATGGTCGTGATCGTCAGCTTTTTACCCTCCCGGAAGGGAGCTGAGAGCTCATATAGTCCGATCTAAGGGCAAGGCTGTGACCTTCACACACACACACCCATCCCCTTGCTCAAGGGGGACAGTAACCACCCACTTCATCAGTGAAACTTTTCGCAACCTGAGCGAGGCGCGAACTCCCGTCCACCAGTTGGCAAGCGAGAACGTTACCACTGCACCAGCGAGCGGTGTGTGTGTGTGTGTGTGTGTGTGTGTGTGTGTGTGTATGCTTGTGCATGTGTATGTTGTTACGGAACAGAGAAAGATAATGTACACTTTAAGTGAGAATACTAAAAATCACTACTGTCCAGTAAAGTTCCAGGTTCAAAACAAAAGAGTTAGGTAAAATTACAAGTTAAAGTTTAATGCTCAAACTAACAACAAAACATTCAGGACTCATAAGGATAATGTAATGGCAATAAACAGGTTAAATATATGGTTAACTGCAATAGCCTCTTTTAACACGAAATTAGCAAGAGTAAATTGATCTAAGTCAGCCCTGATAAAATGAGAATACCAGATAATACTCAGTGAATGCAAGATATATTATTACAGATACTAAACATTATTACCACTGGCTGACAATATGAATTACAAAAACTTTACTAGGCCTAAGAATTAACACCTTATGCTATACAGTACAAGAACAAAATACAATAACACTCATACTCAAATTACACAGCTGTTAAACGGTTGGAGACTTCCTGAGCACTCACAATAATAACAACTGTACAGGGGAGGATAGAGATGTGAGCAAAATGAGGAGTAGATCTAAGTGGCAATAATGCAGAGACTGAGCTCATTATATAGGGGCCGGCAGAGCTTGATACAACTTGTACGAAGGACGCGCAAATGAAGCCAGAGGGGACAAAGAGTTGACACTCCTGCTCTGAACAACAGAAAGAACGACTTTACTATAAGGGAGGAGGGGGGGGGGTGAGGTAGAACACGCTCGTGATCAAACATGCAGCATACTGTACGTTAGAATTACACAAAGGATGATGAAATCATAGGCTATGTAACACCTCCCCACAAAGAAAAAGAAATTTACAAAGGAAATTTCTTGTTACTCTAAAACAATCTGCCTAAAGTCTAGATAAGCAATCTGAAATAACATTTTCTTTCCCTTGACATGTTGTATGTCTAATGAATACTCCTGAAGAAGTAGACTCCATCTTGTCAATCTCTGATTTTTATCTTTAAATTTACGAAGGAATTTCAGTGGGTTATGATCGGTATAAATGACTATGGGGTCAAAACCAGAACACAAATAGAATGAAAAATGCTGTAAACCCAAAATCAAGGCCAAAAGCTCTTTCTCAATAGTGGAGTAGTTCTTTTGAGGTGGAGTGAACTTCTTACTGTAATAAGATACAGGGTGTTCAATACCCTGATCATCCTCTTGCAGCAAAACAGCCCACGCTCCTGTATCACTTGCATCAACAGCCATCTTAAAAGGCTTAGCAAAATTTGGAGGAGCGAGCACTGGCTGACTTAATAGGATAGCTTTAAGTTTGCTGAAAGAGGATTCACAGTTATCGGTCCAGACAAATTTAACTCCCTTTTTCAGTAGGTCTGTAAGTGGTGATACAAGAATTGAAAAGTTAAGAACAAATCTCCTATAATAACCTACCATTCCCAAAAATCTTTGTAGCTCTTTCCTACTTTTAGGTCTGGGAAGATCACTTGTAACCTGAACCTTAGCTCCTGGTGGTGCAACATGTCCATCACCAATTACGTACCCAAGGTACTGAACTTTAGCTTGACCAAACTCACACTTTGATAAATTAGCTACAAGATTAGCCTGAACCAAATGCTCAAGAAATTTACTGACATGGCATAGGTGATCTTTCCAGTTGTCACTGAAGATTAACATATCATCAATATAAACAACACACCCTGCCAAACCCTCTGTTACAACATTCATGAGCTTCTGAAAAGTGGCTGGTGCATTCTTCATACAATATGGCATTACAGAACATGCAAAAGTCTTTCCTAGTGTTACAAAACATGAGATCTCCCTAGCACGTTCAGTCATAGGTACTTGCCAGTATCCCTTTAACAAATCAAACTTACTTATGTACCTAGCCTTTCCGATCTTGTCTATGCAATCTTCCACGCGAGGGAGAGGGTAAGTGTCTGTTTTGGTTATCTGATTAACAAGTCTGTAGTCGATGAAAAGCCGCTGTGACCCACCTGGCTTAGGGACTAGAGTAACAGAAGAACTCCACTCGCTCTGACAGGGCTCAATCATCTTATGGTCCAACAGGTAGCCAAGCTCTTTCTGGATGAGAGGAACTTTCACTGGGTTCACATGGTAAGGAGGCAGTTTAATTGGCTTTGCGTCTCCAACATCGACATCATGCATCAACACAGTGGTTTTTCCTGGAGTGGCACGGAACACTTGTGGGTACTCCTGCAGTAATGCCGAAAACTCCTGCCTTTCCTCGGGAGCTAGATGAGAAAGTTTAGTCTGGAGATCATTCATGATATCAGGATTCTTCCCCAAACTATCACCCAGGCTCATGCTGCATGGGAGAACTTCACTTGCAGACTCGGGTGGAACAGCTACAGTGCAGACTGGGTTATTTTCGTCCCGCCTGTGATATAACTTTAGCATGTTGATGTGACAAAGTTGCTTGTTCTTTCTACGATCTGGTGTGGCGATGACATAGTTGACATCACTGAGTTTCTTCTCCACGAATTAAGGACCACTAAACTTGGCTTGAAGAGGTTGCCCATGCACTGGTAGCAGAATCAAAACCTGATCTCCTGGCTGAAAGTGGCGTAACCTGGACTTCTTATCATACCAAGTCTTCATCTTCTCCTGATCAGCTCCTAAATTCTCTCTCGCCAGCTGTAAAGCAGTGGACAGCCGTTCTTTGAACTTCATCACATACTCCAGCAGGTTGACGTCATCTTCCTCCGACAGCCAGCATTCCTTGAGTAGCTTAAGGGGTCCTCTTACTTCATGGCCAAACAGTAGTTCAAAGGGTGAGAAGCCCAATGATTCATTTGGAGATTCTCTTGCGGCAAATACAACGAATGGAAGACCTTTATCCCAGTCTTTCTGATGTTCCAAACAGTATTTCTTGAGCATCGATTTGAGTGTTTGATGATATCTCTCCTACGCTCCTTGGGTCTGGGGATGGTAAGCTGAAGACGTGATCTGGGTGATGCCCAACTCTTTCAGAGACTGCTTGAAAACATTTGACATGAAATTACTTCCCCGGTCAGAGTGTACCTCCTTGGGCAGACCAAACTTGGTGAAGAACCCCAGCATTTCCTTAACCATGTTCTTTGCTGAGATATTTCTAAGTGGAAAGGCTTCAGGATAAGGAGTAGCCATATCAATCAGGGTCAACACATAAGAAAATCCTGAAGAAGTCTTAGGAAGAGGGCCCACAATATCCACCAACACACGGGTGAATAGCGCCTCAAAAGGAGGAATGGGAACTAGAGGTGTAACCTTTTCAGTCTGATTACACTTCCCCACAACTTGACAGGTGTGACAAGACTTACAATACCAGGAAACATCCCTGAAGATGCGTGGCCGGTAGAAGTGTTTCAAAATGCGTGCCACAGTCTTCCTCACTCCAAGGTGTCCTGCCAAACTGGAATCATGAGCCACTCTAATGATATCATGCCTACAAACATGAGGGATGACAACTTGATGTACAACCTTCGATTCACAGTCGGCTGATGCTGTTGGGGGTCTCCACTTCCTCATAAGTACTCCTGACTTTATATAATAACAAGTAGAACACCAGCTGACTCTTCCTCACTGCAAGCGGAGTTAGCTAGACCTTTCAACTCAGGGTCAGCAACCTGCAACTCAACCAACTCTTGACGAGACAAATTATCAACACCTCGGGGTACTGCCTCATCTGGTGAGTGGTCCAAATTAGCAAGAAAAGTGTCAGCTAGGATAACATCATCATCATCATTATCCTCTAAGTCACCAGTAACTTTAGACTTAGCCCTAGTGACAGCACATGCAGAGAACACGTCAGGGATATCACAATCATGAGTCGCAGTCACTGGCTCACTAGACAACTGAGGAGCTGGACACTTGACTTCCACCAATATCATTTCCAAGTAAGAAAGTTACGCCTGACATTGGGAGTGTCTCAATCAACCCAACCATAACGGAACCATTAACAAAACCAGACTCTAAATTCACTCTGCTCAGAGGGACAGAGAAGTAATTATTCCCTACACCTTGTACGATTACAGTTTCATCAGAGGAATTAACATTACAGCCTAGAACACTGGTCAGCATAAGGGATTGGCAAGCACCTGTATCACGATATATTTTAACTGATTTCCTGTCATTACTGTCCAGAGGACTGACAAAACCATCAGACAGGAAATTAGCACATGAACTCTTGAGAGTGTCACCCACGTTACTGCTCAAAAGAGGAGCTTCATCATGAGGATTTAATTTACCCCTCAAAGCAGGTTCAGTTAACTCAGTTAAAGAATTCTGGGAACTCTCAAGGGTGGACACTAGACCAATTGACTGAATATTTAAAGACTCCTTTTTGTTCACATCACGCTGTCTCCTGAAACATTTCTCTGTTGTATGACCAAGCTTACCACAATAAGTACATTTACTTTTCTGAAACCTAGAGGTGAAGCTGGTATTTACTTCCTGAGAAACATCATCTTTATTCTCTTTCCTGTTACCTGTACTCTGAGTAGAGGCAACGTACTTACTCTCAGCTTTCTTTCTCTAGAATATCTCTTGTGAGTGAGAACATATTCATCAGCTAAAACTGCAGCATTAGACAAATTATCTATTCTTCTCTCATCAAGATATAGGCTTACATCTTTATTAATACACCTTTTGAAGTCCTCCAGCAAAATCATCTGCTTAAATTTACCAAAATCAGAATCCACATTCTTAGAATTTAACCACTGCTCTAACAGATCTTCTTTGATTTTTGCATACTCAACATGGGACTGCTTATCTTGCTTATAAGTTGTCCAAAATTTTACTCTATAGGCTTCAGGAACAAGCTCATAGGCCTTAAGAATCAAGCTCTTAACTACATCATAATTATCAGATTGATCCTGAGGCAAAGATGCATAAGTTACTTGAGCTTTACCGGTGAGAACAGTTTGAAGGAGTACTGGCCAATACTTTTGGGGCCAATTAAAACCTGTAGCTACCCTCTCAAACAACTGAAAATACTTTGTTAAATCAGATTCATTAAAAGGAGGGACAAGTTTAACATTTTTAACCACATCAAAATCATCAGAGCTAGATGATCCAGTTCCACCTTGTTTCATGCGATACTCATGGTCTGCCTGAATCCTAGCTAGTTCAATTTGTGCCTGAGCCTCCTGAATACGAGCATTTGCCTGAAATTCAGCCTCCTTAGCGCGAGCCTCCTGCAGGGCTAGCTGTAACTTAGCTAATTCAATCTACGTTTGCTCATTTGGAGGAGTTACATTAAACAAGCTTTCATTAATCATGTCAACAATTTGATCTTTAGAATGATGAGAGCGAACAGCAATTCCCAATTGTTGTGCAACAAGCTTAAGTTCATTCTTTGTTCTGTTTTCTACATCACACACTGTTTGCACATGTGACAAAAAATCTTTGGCTTCATCAAGAGTAGTAATAGTAGACATCATGAATAAATCACAGTCACAAAATATCAAGCAATATCCTTATGATATTATCCTGAATATCCTGATAAGAGGTCGCCAAATTTATGTTACGGAACAGAGAAAGATAATGTACACTTTAAGTGAGAATACTAAAAATCACTACTGTCCCGTAAAGTTCCAGGTTCAAAACAAAAGAGTTAGGTAAAATTACAAGTTAAAGTTTAATGCTCAAACTAACAACAAAAATTCAGGACTCATAAGGATAATGTAATGGCAAAAAACAGGTTAAATATATGGTTAACTGCAATAACCTCTATTAACACGAAATTAGCAAGAGTAAATTTATCTAAGTCAGAAATGATAAGATGAGAATACCAGATAATACTCAGTGAATGCCAGATATATTATTACAGATACAAAATATTATTACCACTGGCTGACAATATGAATTACAAAAACTTTACTAGGCCTAAGAATTAACACCTTATGCTACACATTACAAGAACAAAATACAATAACACTCATACTCAAATTACACAGCTGCTAGATGGTTGGAGACTTCCTGAGCACTCGCAATAATAACAACTGTACAGGAGAGGACAGAGATGTGAGCAAAATGAGTAGATCTAAGTGGCAATAATGCAGAGACTGAGCTCATTATATAGGGGCCGGCAGAGATTGATACAACTTGTTAGAAGGACGCGCAAATGAAGCCAGAGGGGACAAAGAGTTGACACTCCTGTTCTGAACAACAGAAAGAACGACTTACTCTACTATAAGGGAGGAGGGGGAGGGGGGGTGAGGTAGAACACGCTCATGATCAAACATGCAGCATACTGTACGTTAGAATTACACAAAGGATGATGAAATCATAGGCTATGTAACAATGTGTATGTGGTTCAGTGAATGTGTGTATGTATGTGTATGTGTGCGTCTTTGTGTGTAGGCTATATGTATGTGTGTGCATTGTGTGTGTGTGTGTATGTGTATGTGTGTGTGTGTGTGTGTGTGTGTGTGTGTGTGTGTGTACGTACAGTATGTGTATGCTTGTGCATGTGTATGTGTGTATGTGGTTCAGTGAATATGTGTGTGTATGTGTATGTGTGCTTGTTTGTGTTTATATGTATGTGTGTGTGTGTGTGTGTGTGTGTGTGTGTGTGTGTGTGTGTGTGTGTGTGTGTGTGTGAGCAAAATAGACAGTGAGCCCAAGGCTTGAGATCTAAAGTGATAATTGGTTTCGATAGTGTGTCTCATTATTATAATGCATGAATTTCTTGCTGCAGCATGTTCATGGTTATACTGCATATTTTTACATGCCCCATTGTCTTATGTTTGTGTCATGATAGTGTGACCACGAGTTTTAGGTATGAAGTCAGCTTGAGATGTAACTGGCAGTTAAGAATGACAGGTGGGGGGGGGTAGGGGTATGCGGCAGGGTTTGAGAGCCGGGGTAGAGAAGGATGCAGTTCGTTTCATCCACCCCCTCCCTCTTCTCTATGTATGCAGGGGTAGGGAGGTGGTACCCCCTGAACAGAAATTAGAGCTCATGAGTGTACTGTATCATAACTATATTGCAATTTATGCTTGATTTAAATCTATTACTCATGGGTAATATTGTAAGAAAGTTTTTTAGGATATAGGGTCGAGAAGGATAGTAAAACAATATCATGCGCAACCCCGAATATTGACCCGTTGGGAGGTACTAGGAAATTTCTGGGGTTTTTCTTTATTTGGTGAAGGGATTGGCTGAATTACAATGGATAATTGAGTTTTCGCGATATATATATATATATATATATATATATATATATATATATATATATATATGTGTGTGTGTGTGTGTGTGTGTGTGTGTGTGTGTGTGTGTGTGTGCTTCTCTTTCCATCTTGTACTCTCTCCTCTCACGCTTCCATTCTCTCGCTTCTTCATCTTCATTTTTCATTCCCTCTCCCCCCATCAACTCCATCCCCGTCATATAGTTGATCACAAATAATCCACTTACATCCATTCCTGCCACTATCATACCAGATTCTTCATTGCCACGGCCCCACAGACACACTCACGTTGTAAGTCACAAGGTCCCAGAAGAAGAGATTGGCATATATTCAACAACACATTCTCTTACAAAATCCCAGTGCGCCTAGTAAATTAGTATCTTTCTTATCTCCTTGTAATTCACCCCTCCCCTTGACAGAATTACAACAAGTGAATTTTATGCGTAGGCATTATTATGAAGGCGGGTACATGGGTAGATAAGAAGTGCATACAAACAGCCGCGTCAGTATAATTTGATAAGTCTAGCCAGACACAGAAAGGGCGGTGGCTATCTTATTGTTTGTATTATTCTTTGAGTCATCAGGGGTTTTATCTGCATGAGAGAGAGAGAGAGAGAGAGAAAAAAAAAAAAAGAGGCAGAAGGAGACAGTGTTAAGAGGTAGAACTGATAGAAAAAAGGGAGTACCGCCCACCTACTAATTGTGTGTGTGTGTGTGTGTGTGTGTGTGTGATGTTATATGTCGAACTCTAGGCACGGTAGGCAGTTCTTTCCCTCAGGTCCATTACCCACCTTACGCACAACAGATACTTCCACACGCCTTCATACATCCCTAGATGGGCTTTAGTATCGTACCGTCCATACTGAATCATGCAACTAGTCTCTCATTCAGAACTGGCATAGATGTAGAAGTCAAGGAGTTCTATGTCATGTAGATTTTATGGAAGATCATATAAAGGCTTTTATCGCGACTGAAATCCGTAAAGTATTCTTTGCATGTGCCTGAGATCAGTATTGTGTGTGTGTGTGTGTGTGTGTGTGTGTCAGAGAGAGAGAGAGAGAGAGAGAGGTATGGTTGTAGCGTTGGGAAAGATGGTTGTGCAGGCGCGTGAACGAATGTGGTATGGGTGTAAGAGTGAGTGTAAATATGAATGAGTGCAGATGAGACTGTTGGACATGAATGAGTAGCAGAGAATGTGAATTGGCTAAGAATACGGATAGGTGGGAGCATACCTGTAGACATGAATGACTGGCCATAAAACAGTTCAGATGGGAATGTGCTTTATGAATGATGTAGATGGGTGCATGACTTATGAATGATGTAGATAAGCGCATGACTTATGAATAGTGTAGATAAGTGCACGACCCGTAAGTAGTGTACAGTAGATGAGTGCATGACTTATGAATGATGTAGATAAGTGTATGACTTATGAATGGTGTTGAAGAGTGCATGACTTATGAATGATGTAGATAAGTGCATGACTTATGAATGGTGTTGAAGAGTGCATGACTTATGAATGATGTAGATAAGCGCATGATTTATGAATAGTGTAGATAAGTGCACGATCCGTGAGTAGTGTACAGTAGATGAGTGGATGACTTATGAATGATGTAGATAAGTGCATGACTTATGAATGGTGTTAAGAGTGCATGACTTATGAAGTAAATGGCTGCATGACTTGTGAATAAATGTAACTGGGATGTGAATATCACTGAGTGTAGATGAAAGGGTGTGAACCGATGAGTGTAACTGAAGTATGAGTACGAATGAGTGATGAAATTTCGCATAGGTGCGTTTGTAATTTTGAAAAAAAGGTGCGTGATACAGTAAGCTACTTCATGTTTATATATTAATTGAAATGGATGCAGCTCTGCGTGAGGTATTTAAAGAAATATGAATGATGAGTGGAGGTGTTGTGTTTACGTGGATATGGTTGTGTTTTTCTGGAGTTCAAAGAATATGTTTATAAACAAAACACTGCTGTCGATGAGTTTGAATATGTTATGTTAGGTAAGTGGGGAGGTTGTTTCGATATGCTGAAGTGATGAAATAAGTATATAAACATTATTGGTTCACACAAATGCCGACAAGCACTCACCCGATGTAAACACAAACTAGTAACACACACCATCAACGCCACATGAACACTTTAATTGTCGAACACCATTTTACTATTTTTCCCCCAAGACTAATTTTCTTTGGAATGCTGCGACCACTCCGAGACATACCTCGCCAAAAGACCGCCAAATTTACTCTGAAGTTTTGTGAGTTGGGAACAGCGTGAAAGAATTTGTTTTCTGGAGACGTCAGAGGAGAACAGGTGACGTCTGGTGGAGCATTTGTTTAGAAGGCGTGAACGTGAAGGAGGGATGTTTGTCTCCTTTAACCTAAACAAGACGAGTCAACCTTACTTAACCTAGCCTAACGCAGTCTAACCTAATATAATTTACCCTAACTTAATCCACATCGTCGCATTGGGCATTTCGTCTTAATTTGTTTTCAGTAATTCATTCTAAAGGTCCCGGATTAATATTCAGTTATGCTGCTGATGCAGACAATGTCTATATTTAAGCAATGTAAATAATATGCAAGAGAATGCAGGGGTGAAATTATTATACTGTACAAAAGAACTTGCTTGAGAAGGCGTGTTACAAAACCTCCCATGCCACTGTCATATGCACGGAGTGACTATGTCAAGGTGGTAGGTGGTGGCGACCATCATCCATTCATTTGATGCAGTGTTGCCTACTTCTTCCTTAGCCTTTATCATTCTTTTTCTGTGCCAGCCCTCCTCTCTTCCTATATCTCCCATCTTTCCTGTCACTTCTTATTGCTCTTCTTTCCTTTACAAGTGGCTTTACATTGAGTGACAAGCCAAATGGTTTCTTGTAAGCCAAGAAACCATTTACAACGCTGGGTGGTAACCATATAACCAACCCATACATGCTCCCTACCTGTCAACAAGTGGGTTGGTGGAGGGTTAGTGCCCCTCCCCGTAAAACCAATAACTCCCTTACGGGATTATGGCGTCTGGCAATAGATAGATAGATAGATAGACTTTATGCAGGAAGTTACCGTTCGCTTCTGTCTTCAGCCTAAATTGATCTAAACTAACCAAACCAACACAAACCTAACCTAACCTTATCCTAGATCAACCTAACCTAAATAAACCTAAATTAAACTAACCTTACTCCACGAAATGACTAATTTCACAGTCTGCCTGTAACATACATGCATACATATATACAGTATTATATATATATATATATATATATATATATATATATATATATATATATATATATATATATATATATAGGTCGATAAGATATCCAAGTATCCCTATGACACACATACTTCATAAAATGTTGATAAATGGCAAAATACTTGAGGTAATATGCAGATACTTTCAGCACAGGCACTCGGCGCATGCGCACTTAGCAAAACGTCAACTTCCTGCATAAAGTCACTTCGTGCATACGACACGACATAAACTATGACTCTACACCTAAACAACCCAAACTTTACTTAATGTAGCCTAGTATTACTGAACAGATTATATAGCAGTCTATTATTAATGCAAAGCACAGTTATCGACCTAATACTGTATAATGAATCCTGATAACACCAGCTAGTTCGTCTGTTGCTGTATGTTTATCCCTTCATAGTGAGGTGAACCCCAAGGACTATACAATAGTTTGGAGAAAGCAGAGTTTAATAAAAATGTGGCATTACTCTGAAACTGCAGTATCAAAATCACGGATGCATAGTACATGATAATTATAACAAAAATCTTCGTAATACTAAGTGCACGTCTCAGTATGTGTCCATTGTGCGTAATTTAAGTTGATTTTATTTTTCCTCTGCTGCACGGTAACAAAAACATCCCACAGATCATATAAGAGAACATAATCATACAAAAACTTTTACTTATCGTTAAATGTTAAAGACAACACCTCGTAACCCTGACGTCCCCATATCACTCTGCATCCACAATAACCTATTCAAATCACATTTTCCATTCTGTTGTACCATCACAAAATCTCACCGAATTCGTATGGAAGCCAAGTTATAAAACAATTCTTCTGAACTTTAAGGAAAGAGCTTCACAGTCCAAAGTGTCCTGGCCACCTGAGTGCATTATATTATTAAAACTTACCATATTAAGTCAATCGTTGATCATAAACAATGAACGGGATGTGGGACAGGAGGTGGCGCCTCCAGTGGAATTGCGGTCTCAACTTGTATCTCAAGGGACCGGAACCGGCGCCGCTACGTGCATCTTCCGGCTTTACTCCACCTCAGATTGCACCGGAATGAAATGTTTACTGAGTATATATTCCATTCTTCATGGCCAGATGTACAAGTATTGAAAGTATGAATTAAATGATCATAAAATCTTCACAAAAATGTAGTAGGAATTACTATTAACCCATGCTAGCGACGAAGTAATAGGTACGATTATGTTATCTGGGTTAACGCAAGGCAGATTGGCACAGCTTAGGCGATAGAGTTAAAAAAAAAAAATAATAATTAAAATAGGAGCGTCCATACCACCGTAATCTAAAATACCCTTGTTACTCGGGTTCATTATGTGATTCAAAATGTGAAAATTTTCTTGCCTTTCATACGTAACATCGTCATTCTTGTTTAGCCGGGTGTCATCACATTAACACTTTCTCCACAACACACAGATCACATGATAATATTTACCAGATTTCCCACTCTCCTCTACTCCTTATTCTTTAACTATTCCCCCCTCACTCCCCCGCCCACACTCACCCCCTTTCCCATCACTTTCACCCTCATCCATCACGCCAGTAGTTGTTCTTTCTACGTGACGCCCACGCCATCTGCCAGCTACCGCATTTTGTCCTTTATTTTACTGGCATTATTCTTCCTCACGCACACGGCCATGGCTCACCTGCTCCGTTTTTGTTCTTACTTCATTTAATGACTTATTATTCATCCACACTCACTCTTTCACATTGTTTCAAGAACACCTCTTGGCTTTATCCCTTGGTGGCTTGGATATGTCCGGCTAGTTCTGCTGCCTAGTTATGCAAATGTTCCCTTAGTCCTTCCCACCCACTGTAAAGAGGGTACCCGGTAGTGGGCTGCAAGAAAATGACACCTTCAGCCTGCCGTCCACTGGGTTTATATTCAGATGAGCTTGGGCTATAACTACTACCATATCCCCAAATATAGTCTTTTTTATATTATTTATGCTACCATCATAGAGTTTTTCTCACCTTAAGAAAGTCTCCAAAACGGAAGTATAGTTCCTTGTATTTGTCGCACTCTAGTCCACCTCAGCCCTATTTTTCTAATGTTTTTTTTCTTTTTTATGCGAGGAAGAAGGAACCAAAGACCACGAGCCTGCAATTATTGTTCCTTCCAAGAGATAAACAAAATACAAGAGAGAGCCAAATTCAAGATCCGATCATTTCGAGATACCTGGACACACTGCGTTTGAAAGACTGGAGATCACAGGAAGCAGGAAATACAGACAGAGGGAGACAGTTCCAGAGTTGACCTGTTGCATAAATGAAAGACTGGGAGTAATGGTTAACTCTTGCATTAGAGAGTTGGACAGAAAAGGGATGAAAGTTTGCTGCTAGACGGGTGCTACGCGCCCGTCGTAGAAGTGGAGGAATGCATGCAGACAGTTTAGATGAGCAGTGACCATTGAAGTAGCGATAGAAAAGAGATAAAGATGCAACAGTGCGACAAAGAGACAGAAGTTGAAGGGAGTCAGTAAGTGGAGAAGAGTTAATGAGACGAAAAGCCTTTGACTCCACCCTATTGAGAAGAGCTGTATGTGGGGAGCCTCCCCAGATGTGAGAGTTGTACTCCACACAGGGGCGGATAAAACCCCTGTATAGAGTCAACAATTGTGCAGGGGCAAAGAAGGAACGGAGGCGGCTTAGCACACCCAATCTCTTGGAAGCAGATTTTACAAGAGATGTAATATGATCTTTCCAGGATAAGTCTTGAGTAAATGAAACCCCAAGCATGTTCAAGGATGATGCAGGATTAAGCTGAATATTATTAAACATTAGTGGGTATACCTGCGGAATATTTTGTCGGGTTGATAGGCGTAAAAACTGAGTCTGATGCATTAAAAACAACCAGATTATTTTTACCCCAGTCAGAGATACGAGCCAAGTCACACATTAGGTGTGCCATAGCCTTGTCCCTTGTTCGTTGAAGTAACTGCTGAGATGGACGTTGAGGGAACCGAATGGATAGGTGAAGGGTGGAATCATCATCATATGAGTGGATAGGGTTAGATGTACAGCTTAGAAGGTCACTAATGAGTAAAAGGAAGAGAGTTGGTGATAGGACAGAGCCCTGAGGAACACCACTGTTGATAGATCTAGGAGAAGAACGATGGCCGTCTACAACAGCGGCTACAGAACGATCAGAGAGGAAGCTAGAGATGAAGGCACAGATAGAAGGATAGAAACCGTAAGAGGGCAGTTTGGAAATTAAAGATTTATGCCAGACTCGATCGAAAGCCTTTGAGATGTCAAGTGCAATGGCAAAGCTTTCCCCAAAGTCCCGAAAGGAGGATGACCAGGAGTTTGAAAGTTAGGTGAGAAGATCGCCAGTGTAGCGTCCCTGACGGAACCAGTACTGACGATCAGAAAGAAGGTTGTGATAGGAAAGATGCTTTAAAATTTTTCCATTAAGAATTGACTCGAAAACTTTTGAGATACAGGATGTTAAAGCAATTGGACGATAGTTAGAGGGTTGGGAATGGTCACCCTTCTTTGGGACTGGCTGAATGAGAGCAAATTTCCAGCAAGAAGGAAAGGTATAAGTTGATAGACAAAGGCGAAAGAGTTTGCCTAGGCAGGGTGTAAGCACAGAAGTACAGTTCTTGAGAACAACAGGAGGGACTCCATCAGGCCAGTGATGGCAGAGAATACATCAACTGAAGAAATTTTAATGTCAGCCATGAGGAAGTCAGAGGGGGGAAGTGATGGAGGAACAGCACCGGAATTGTCTAAGGTGGAATTGGAGGAGAAAGTCTGAGCGAAGAGATCTGCTTTATCAGTAGAAGAAATAGCTACAGAACTATCAGAGTAGAAAAGAGAAGGGAAGGATGATGAGGTAAAGTTGTTAGAAAGGTTTTTGACAAGGTGCCAGGAGCGGGAAGAATTCGAGTTTGAGAGTTGAGAGCATTTAGTACAGATGAAATTATTTTTAGCAGAGCGAGGAACAGACTTAGCATGATTCCGGGCAGAAACGTATAAATGATGTGATTCAGGTGTGGGTTGGCTCTGGTACCTTTTATAGACTCTATCCTTGTTGTGGACAGCATTAGAACAAGCGTGATTAAACCAAGGCTTTCTTGCATTAGTCAGAGGATATGAGAAAGGAATGTATGCTTCCATGCCCGAGAGAATAACCTCCGTAATGCGCTATGCATACCCATATGGCTCACGGCCATGGAAGCAATAATCATTCCATGGAAAATCAAAGAAGTACTGCCTGAGGGCCTCCCAATCCGCAGCTCCAAAGTGCCACAGATGTCGTTTCTTTGGAGGGTCCACAGGCCGTACCGGAGCGATAGAACAGGTTAAGGTGATAAGGTTGTGATCAGAGGAGCCCAAAGGAGAGAAAAGATTAACAGTGTAAGCAGAAGGATTAGTAGTAAGGAAGAGGTCAGGTATGTTGGAGCTCTCTCCAAGGCGGTCAGGGATATGGGTAGTGTGCTGTACAAGCTGCTCTAGGTCATTAAGGATAGAAAAGGTGTAGGCTAGTTCACCAGGTGGATCAGTGAAAGGAGAGGAGAGCCAAAGGTGGTGGTGAACATTGAAATCTCCTAGAATGGAGATTTCAGAGAAAGGAGAAATGGATAGAATGTGTTCCATCGTAGAAGTAAGATAGTCAAAGAATTTTTGATAGTCAGTAGAATTAGGTGATAAGTAAACAGCACAGATATATTTAGTCAGAGAATGACAGGAAAGCCGAAGCCAGAGTGTAGAGAATTCTGAAGAATAGAGTTCAGGAAGACGAGAACAAGATAGGTCGTTGCGTACATATACGCAACATCCAGCTTTGGCTTTGAAATGAGTACCGGTATAGAGAAAGTAGGAGGATACAGAAAAGGGTTTGCTGTCAGTTGCCTCAGACAGCTGAGTCTCAGTCAGAAAAAGAATGTGAGGTTTAGAGAAGGAGAGGTGGTGCTCAACAGAACGAAAGTTAGAGGAAAGGCCGCGAATGTTGCAGAAATGAAGAAGAAGAGAGTCAGACAGTGGTTCCAGGCAGCTCGAGTCATCACCGGGAGAGGGGCGGAAGGTGGGGGGCATTTATGGTCCCCCCCTTAGGGGACTCCGAGGCCTGGTGTAGTGCTGCCATGACAGAAACACTTTTCCCTTTCTCACCTTTCCTACACTTCATCTCATCCCTTTTTCATCCTTGTCTTTCCTCGTATTTTCTTTCCTTCATTCGTCATTTCTTTCACATTTAGTAGTAATCGTAGTGTCTGTGAACAAAATTAATGCTCACAATTGACCTTATTTTCTTGCTCACTGCTGTTCTACCACAGAAGGTGTCCTGGTTGGTAGAGGGCTGACTTTGTAACCACGGGGACAGATGGCAGAGAGTCCAGCGGGATGACACAGTTGTATACCTTGGGTGCTCTCATGTTTGTGCCACCCTCGTAGCAGCTCATCCTAAACCAGTGTAATGAATTATGGCTGCTCCACTCTTAGTTGGGAGATCTAATCACTCATGGTGTGACTAGTGACGCCACAGCCACCACGGTAAGGACCGTATGGACCGTGTTCAGAAAAGATCTGAGCCTAACTCTATCACGAATAATTCTCCATAGCATTTTATTAGTATAATACATCGTACTATTTTGTGTTGGACATCATCAGAAGTACCTTGAGATGGTTTGATCATGTGGAGAGACTGGAGAATGAGAGATTAGGAAAGAGAATGTATGTGAGTGAGACCACACCTCCCGTAATTAAGAACTAAGATGTGTGGCCATACATAGTTGAAAAGACAGATTATTTTTCTTGTATTCTTCACTTAAGTCTAGTTTGAAAATGAAGTGGTTGGTGGGGTACCTGTGAAGACAAGTTACTACACAAACAATCTTATACGCAACTTAGGCTTAGCAGAGTTTATTAACGCTACCCAAAGACATGGTGCAAGTGGGAGGGAGAGGACTGGAGTGAGGGGGAGAGGATAGAGGTACAGCCGAGGAAAGTTCCGCGTTATACACCCTCTCACCACTTCGAAAAAGTAAATGTGAGGCAAGTGGTAGCGAAGCAGTAGTCAACATTCATTTATCTGGTAACTGTGTGAGAAGGATGGGTATGGAAGATGGAGGGATAGGAACTATCAGCTCTCCCAGCCTTCCTCCTTCCATAAAATCTCCCCTTCCACACAGTGGTATCAGATATTTGAGTGTCTGGCTATTGCTTCAGCAGTGGTTGTCTCACGCATAAGGGTCCGAACTAGCAGGCAGGTGTATAAGGCGGAACTTTCCTCGGGTGTACATAGGAGTACATAGGAAGTACAGATAAGAAGAGGCGTGTTGGCCCATGACAAGCTCATCTGTTAGAGTAAAGGCTTCATCTGTTAAAGAAAAGGCTAATTCTACTACTATCTAACTAATGTGTAGGAGAAAATGAGAGAAAACAGGAAGGCTCCTCCTCCAACCGCACCATGCAGTTAAACTAGCAGGAAAATTATTGAAAAACCACCATGCTTGTTGGAGTGAATAAACAGGGAAATTTTATAGGAAAGACAGAAGAGGAGAGCGAGTAAGTGGTGAAGATGACGAAAAACAGAAAAGAAAAAGAGGGAAAAAGGGAGAGATACTCTACTGCATTGGGAGAGATGGAGAGAGAGGAGGGAAAGGCGGAGAGGGAGGTAAAGATTATTCTTTGTGCCGGGATGGGATACAGAGATAGACGAGAAGGAGGAAAGTAAAAAAAAAAAAAAAAAAAGAAGAAGAAGATGGAAGAGTGAAAGTAGAATGGAGAGGAAGGGTAGAAAAGGGGACGAAGGAGAGAGAGAGAGAGAGAGAGAGAGAGGTACAATGTAGTAGTGTTTGAAATCAATATAAGAGCTAGTCAACAAAAAGAAGGTTGCTGATAACCCTTCCGACTTTTCTCAATTTCTTTTGGCTTAATACTAGATGACTTTTTTTTTTTATTCACTACACCAAATAGTAAAATGTGTGGAAATATTTGGGTAAAATAAACGACAATTTAGATTGACAAGTGCCATAACAGCAGAGAATAAAAAAAAAAAAAAATCAGTTACTGTATGGCTTTTTCATGATACCACCACCACCACCACCATCGTCATCATCATCATCATCATACTTTTTCCCACTACCACATAAGGTGAGTGAGGTCCAGAAACAAGAACATTAAGATATAAGAGTAGGGGAACTATAGTATGAAAAAGGCAGCACATTCATTCTCTAATCATTCAAGCTTCCAAACTCTCCGTTCCATCTCACATGCTCAGCGTTCCACACACAAGATACAGTATCGGTGCTAAGAAAATTATGGGATGCAGTCCTTGTCATGTACAGTTAAGAAGAGAAATTCTTAAATACTTCACAAAGATAATAACGAGCCAATGAACGTCAGCTTTCGAGACATAGTGATGACATCTGCGGAACTCAACAAACTTTTCAGAATTTTATGGAAGAGATTCATGACAGTTCGACTAAAATGTCAAACTATATTTTGCCTGCAGCTGTAAGTATCTGTACATTATTCATCAACACTTTTCTATTAGCAGCTTTCTCTTTTGCTCTCTAACTCCAAACTTCACTTATTAACTCTCGCCTACCATATCCTTGAACTTTTTTTTTTTTTCGGCCTCCCATCCCACCTCTTTCCCTCCGACTCACTTAACCCTTCACGTCCCGAGCTATTTCGCACCTCCGACACCCCCCAATCCATAGGTATTTTTGAATTTTTTTGGGGGGGGGCTAAAACCTCCACTTTTGGTGAGAAACATTGAAAATTCATAGAGAAATCGCTCACCTGAGGTTTAAAATACTCGATCCAGGTAGCAGTACCTCTTTACCTTACTGGGTTTTCTAACAGGCTGGCACCAAAGAAAACGAGTTCTATGGGAGAGTAACTATTTCACACCACTCATAAACGGTATTTATTTATTTACTTGGTACGAATTTATATGTAGTACGAGAGTATATTTTTTTTCAAACAGCAATATAGGCATTATAAGCATTGTTTCACTCACTAACTCATCACCATACCTGACCTTTTTTTGCCACATTACCTGATCATCATTTCTGACTGTTTCTTCCTCTAATGCTATGTAAACTTTGTCCTCCACATTGTCATCGATTGGGGAATCACTCTGGCCCTGAATGTCTTTATTGGCCAGGTCACTGGTAACAGGTGAATTGCTGAGACAATGGTGTGCATGGGGGGGAGGTTATGCGGTGTAAGGCATTGTCCCTGCTTGGCATCTTGTAGAGGAATAGAGGAAGGTGTCCCGTGTATACGTACAAAAAATCACCCGCGAAAATTGAAAATTGTGCAAATTATGAACCTTGCAATTGCGCGACGTACCAGTACGTCGTCAGGACTGGCAAATGCAAAATGTTGCAACGTATCCATATGTCAACAGGACGCCTCGGGTTAAGTATGAGGAAGTTTAAGTTTCCTCATTATTATAGTTCGCTTTTATTTACTAATGTTTTTTCTTTTCCCTTTGGGCATTGCCTTATGACACAACCCTGATCACTCGTCCCTCCACAAAGCACTCCTCCACACCCCTCAGAGCTACTCACCGTTATCCTTTTATTTATTTATTTATTTATTTTTACCATCGTCCTCTTCTTTCAAGTTTTCTTCCATCCTACTTTTTTTTTTTCTCCTCATCA
Source organism: Coenobita brevimanus (assembly GCF_032717465.1). Taxonomy (NCBI): domain Eukaryota; kingdom Metazoa; phylum Arthropoda; class Malacostraca; order Decapoda; family Coenobitidae; genus Coenobita; species Coenobita brevimanus. Next base: position 13,753,074 of record NC_136966.1, read on the forward strand.
CTCCATTTTTCTTCACCAGTAAAGCACTGTCATGTTCCCTTTCTCCCCTTTCCTTTTTTTTTTTTATTTTTTTATCAGGTCTTGCGTTTGTCGATATTTCCCACCTTCTCTGTGTCCCTCTCGTTCCTTCCATTCCTCTCTTCCTCTCATGCGTCCCTTCATCTAATTATATATCTCCTGTTGTGCCTTGTCAATTCTCGTCCTTCCTTCATTCTCTATCTTCCTGTACGTTCGTTTGTCCTTTGATCTACCACTTTATTTGGATCCCCTGCTTTCCTTTTATGCCTATCATTTCCTCTACTTCCCTCATCTACATTCATCCATCAGCCTTCCATCCCTCCCTCTCCCAGTTATCCCCTACCTACCTCTCCTTCCCCTCCCTCACCATTCTTTTCTCCAGCCCACCATCTCTTTCTTTCTTTCCTCACCTAATCCCCCTGTTCTCCCTTCACCCTTCCATCCCTCCCTCCCTCTAGTAATTCATCCTCCTGTCTCACTCTCTTACCTCCAGTCCATTCTTTTCCTCCTCATACATCCTCCTACCCTTAACTTGTATTCTGCTCAATTCATGCCTTTCCTCTTCAAAAATACCCCCTGTCTCTCTCTTCTCTTCTCTCTCCCTCTCCATTCTGCTCCTGCTCAGCTTTGACCGTCAATGGAGTATACACACCCATGGAAAAGGGGCAGTGCACTGAGAAGTGAAGTTGCTGCTGGGCCACCTAAATGAACCTAAATAGCTACCGTATTGTGTTGCTCCCACCCCTCTCAGGGTTCTTGTCCCTTTCTCTTCCCCCATCTCCTCTCTCTCTCTCTCTCTCTCTCTCTCTCTCACACACACACACACACACACACACACACACACACACATACACACACACACCGCTCGCTGGTGCAGTGGTAACGTTCTCGCTTGCCATCTGGTAGACGGGAGTTCGCGCCTCGCTCAGGTTGTGAAAAGTTTCACTGACGAAGTGGGTGGTTACTGTCCCCCTTGAGCAAGGGGACGGGTGTGTGCGTGTGTGAAGGTCACAGCCTTGCCCTTAGATCGGACTATATGAGCTCTCAGCTCCCTTCCGGGAGGGTAAAAGCTGACGATCACGACCATCAAGTGATCCTGACCGACCCGGTGAATTAATTACACACACACACACACACAAACGGCTACCAGTCTTGTCATGTTAGCAGTAAGAAAATTATTGTACAGTGTGTTTTCTATGATGGAGAAAGGAAGAGTTGAAAATCCATGAATATATAAATGAATTGAATGAATAATTAAAAGAATGTCAAAAATTTCAGTGAAAAAGGAATAAATGGATGATCTGAGACGAATGAGTGCGAATGAATGGCACAGAAATTTAACTGCGAATGAATATATGAAATAATGCATGTTTAGAGAAAAAGTAATAACGATGGAACGAAGACAAGGGGAAGAATGAGGAAATGGAGGCAGAAATAGAGAGCATGGGGTGGGAAGGGAAGGGGCGGAGAGGAAACTTTAGGGTAAGGCAAAGACATATGGCTAAAGTTTGGAATTTATGGCAGAGAGAGAGAGAGAGGGGGGGGGGGAGTACGAAGTAGCCTGACAATGTCGGCGTAAAGGTATTGAATATTGATGTTTTCTGTTTTTTCTCATTAACTTTATTATTCCTTGAGTCTGTTTCCTTCCATTTGTCTCGCATTATATTCTTCTCTCTCTCTCTCTCTCTCTCTCTCTCTCTCTCTCTCTCTCATTTTGTAATTGAGAAAAGCGAGTATGAGTAGCATGGCCGGACTGCATTTGAGGCCAGAAGAGGATGAAGCACAAGCTAAAGTACGTACGAACGAGAGAAGGAGAGGTGGAGGTGGGGGAGAGAGCTGGATGGTAAGAGAGAAAAGGGCAGGAATAGATGTAATTCACGACAAGGAATAACCGAACAACACGGAAATTCAGGGAGATAGAATGAGAGATTGAGGGAAGGTGAAAGAGAGAGCCGGGGGAACGAATGGTTGGAGTGAGACAGAGAGAGAGAAAGAGAAGGGGAGAAATGGATGGTAAGAGTGAGGATAGAAAGATGATCACGTAAGAGCACGGAAGAAGTCATCCAAACAGAGAGTATGAGGAAGGCGGTTTTTAAATAGAGTAAATTACAGTACTCTGATAACTGAGATTTTTTTTTCCCTTCTTTTCGTGTAAACACCCACGATATATATTAATTTCGACTGATGTACTGAATGTGTTTTAGAAATATTACGATAAAAATTCACAAATGATCATTGCACACTTAGAGGGTAATTCCGGCTGCCAAAACTGACTCTACGATCCTATAATTAGTGATCCACCTTGAATGGTTAGAAAGTGAGGAAAAAAATCTTTGTATTTCCATTACGTCTACTTACAGGCATATGACATATCATTTACTTCCGCCATGATGCTACCAAACCTCTCTTAGCTTAGGAATGTTAGTGAACAGAGGCAAGTGACACGGTGTTGAGTAGAGGAGGTGAAACATTAGGCGAACTTTTGTCCCCGATTGTTCCCCTTCGGATCCGGCACTGGGTGTGTTACAGTTGAGAGACATTATTTCCTGCTCATGGCCTGCAAGAAAAATATATTTGTAATTGATTTGTCTTTGCCTATTTCTCTTCTGTAGTACGTTCTGTCCCTAATCATTCTTGTGTTCTAGCTACAGTCATGAATTCATTGTTTTCTTCTTTGTTTTATGTTTCGTTCCTTGACTAATATGTTTTAATTTCTCGACCTCCGTATTCCTTTTCACATATAAATTTAGTAGTTCTCTCTCTCTCTCTCTCTCTCTCTCTCTCTTTCTATGTAATTAGTGTATATAAAAGTTTACGCCATATTTCTCAGGGTACATTTTTTCGCATTTACACATACCACCCAACTTTGGCGAGAGACTAACCTCTTCAATATGATGACGTACTTTTTCTGTTCTTGTTGCCTCGCGGTGAGTTAGATATCACCTTCATTAACCCCTTTAGTATGACAGAAATATCACAAGTTGAATAAATAATCAGTACATAATGTGATTAAGATACAGTAAGCATGCCATGAGATTGCGAGGGAAAATGGACGTTGTTGTGGACCTGGAATCGTCTGGACGTGAACCTGTTGAACTGCTGACTGACGTTGTTCTTCTCCGGGAGTTCACCATCCTCCTTTCAAGTAATAAGAAGAAAGCTAGAAGACGTTTATACAACCGGCCAGTTGATCCACCTGGTTTTGTCAGTCATCATGTGAAGGTCTGTCCAGCACATAATGCATGTAAAGGCGCATACATTGTTTGGTTTTGTCGTGCTGATAGAGCAAGGCACTTAACCCCTTTAGGTCGAGGACATCCTTAGTACTTTATTTACGTTACGACTAGAGTATATTTAGCTGTGGAGTGCACCCGAGTAGTGAAGGAGTTAATGAAGGCTATACGCAATCCTCTATGCACGTATATTCTCTCCTGAGGTATATAAAAGCTTTTGATGGTAGAAATAATTGGAATATATTGAAAGGGTTAAGAGTACATATGTGGAGTGCCCGAGCGCTTATGCATTTAGATGGTAGCTACCAATACTCTGTCCAATATAATTAAAAAAAAAAAAAACGATTACCGACCTCTATCAAGAAAGTGCTACGAAAATGACGTAATGCTGCAGTATTGCCTCACTCCTCCAGAGCTACGGGAAATAAGCAGCAAGAGAAAAAAAAAAAAAAAAAAAACAATCAGCCAAGTAAGTTGACGCGTTATAGTATGGGCTAACCAAGCAAGTACTGCCATCATAGTTCTTCTCTCCTCTCATCTTTCACTGTTCCATCTCTTTCTCTCTCTTTCCTACACTTTCTCTCTCTTTCCTACACTCGGGCTGACAAAGTGAAAAGCTGACCTTGATACCCCTGTCAGGTCAAGGGTCAGGTCGGGCCAACATCAGGAGGTCATTGTGTTAAGACGGGCCTTCCGGGACACACGTGACCCACAAGTTTACAAACAAGGAACACTACAGGGAACACTTCATACGGGGGCCGCAGAGAGAGAGAGAGAGAGAGAGAGAGAGAGAGAGAGAGAAGAGGAAGGATGGGCAGAGAAGGGAACAACGGGACAGAAAATGGACGGGGTGACAGAGAGGACGGAGAAAAAGCAGGGGGCAGAGAAGGAGGGGAAGAGAGGAGCGTAGAAGGTAGAAAAAGGAAGGGAGGGAGAAAAGGGGATGGGGGTAGAGAAGGAGAGAAAAGAAGGGGAGAAGAGACAAGGGACGGGGAAGGAAAAAAGTGGACCAAACCCAGGTGAAGGGAAGTATGTACTGTGGGTGCGTAAAGTGAGAAAGGAAAGAATAATGGAATAGAGGAAAGGAGGGAAGGAAAGGAGGATCGTAGGGATTCAAACAGGGTAAGATGAAGGTCAGAATGAGCAAAAATTAGAACACGGAGACAAACCCAAGGACGAAAGATCTGAAGTGTGTATAGGATCTAATAGGATAATACAGCAGGAGAAGATAAAGAGCAAAGAAAGACGAAACAAAAAGGAAGGATAGAGTTAGTTTCAGTACATACTGTAGAGTTACAAAGTGCAGTCTCAGAGACATCAAGATCCTTCCTATGTGGTCAGACCTTTATATTATTAGAAAAACTTGTTTTCAAATTGCAGATGTTTAGGAACTGGACATTAAAGCAGAGGGCAAAGGAAAAGAGGGATAGGGTAAAAAAACAAGTAGAGAGTAGAGGAGGGCAAAGCGAGATTAGAGGAAGAAGAAAGGAAAGAAGTACTACAAATGCATCATTGCACGTTTAAGCACTATATTAAAAATCAGTTTTATTCTTCAGATGAAACTGAGATGAAAAGGAAAGAAAAGATGGAGAGTGACCAAAAGCATGAGGACAGTCAAGTAAAGATTAAGAATGGATGAAAGAAGGAGTATATATATATATATATATATATATATATATATATATATATATATATATATATAGATATATATATATATATATTGTTACATAGCCTATGATTTCATCATCCTTTGTGTAATTTTAACGCACAGTATGCTGCATGTTTGATCACGAGCGTGTTCTGCCTCAGTCCCCCCCTTCTACCGTTATAGTAGAGTAAGTCGTCCTTTCTGTTGTTCAGAGCGGGATTGTCAACTCTTTGTCCCCATGGCTTCATTTGCGCGTCCTTCTTAAAAGTTGTATTAAGCTCTGCCGGCCCCTATATAATGAGCTCAGTCTCTGCATTATTGCCACTTAGATCTACTCCTCATTTTGTTCACATCTCTGTCCTCCCCTGTACAGTTGTTATTGTTGTGAGTGCTCAGGAAGTCTCCAACCATCTAGCAGCTGTGTAATTTGAGTATAACTGTTGTTGCATTTTTTCTTGTGCTGTGTAGCATAGGGTTAATTCTTAAGCCTAGTGAGGTTTTTTTGTGATTCATGTAAAGGTTCTTTTTGTCAGTCATTTTTGATAATATTTTGTATCAATAATAATATATCTTGCATTCACTGAGTATTGTCTGGTATCTCATTTTGACAGGGCTGACTTAGATAAATTTACTCTTGCTAATTTCGTGTTAATAGAGGCTATTGCAGTTAACCATATATTTTTTAACCTGTTTTTTGCCATTACATTATCCTTATGAGTCCTGAATGTTTTGTTGTTAGTTTGAGCATTAAACTTTAACTTGTAATTTTATCTAACTCTTTTGTTTTGAACCTGGAACTTTACGGGACAGTAGTGATTTTTAGTATTCTCACTTAAAGTGTACATTATCTTTCGTTGTTCCGTCCCTGCAGGAGGCTCGTGTGAAGGAAGCTGAATTTCAAGCACGTGCTAAGGAGGCTGAGTCTCAGGCTAAGGAGGCTTGTGTTAAGGAGGCTGAATTTCAAGCAAATGCTAAGGAGGCTGAATCTCAGGCTCGGATTCAGGAGGCACAGATACAGGCACAAGTTGAACTTGCCAGGATTCAGGCAGACCATGAGTATCGCATGAAACAAGGTGGAACTGGATTATCTTGCTCTGATGATTTTGATGTGGCTAAAAATGTTAAACTTGTCCCTCCTTTTAATGAGTCTGATTTAACAAAGTATTTTCAGTTGTTTGAGAGGGTAGCTACAGGTTTTAATTGGCCCAACGAGTATTGGCCAGTACTCCTTCAAACTGTTCTCACCGGTAAAGCTCAAGTAACTTATGCATCTTTGCCTCAGGATCAATCTGATAATTATGATGTAGTTAAGAGCTTGATTCTTAAGGCCTATGAGCTTGTTCCTGAAGCCTATAGAGTAAAATTTAGGACAACTTAGAAGCAAGATAAGTAATCCCATGTTGAGTATGCAAAAATCAAAGAAGATCTGTTAGAGCAGTGGTTAAATTCTAAGAATGTGGATTCTGATTTTGGTAAATTTAAGCAGATGATTTTGCTGGAGGACTTCAAGAGGTGTATTTATAAAGATGTAAGCCTATATCTTGATGAGAAAAGAATAGATAATTTGTCTGATGCTGCAGTTTTAGCTGATGAATATGTTCTCACTCACAAGAGATATTCTAAAGAAAAAGGGAAAGCTGAGAGTACGTTGCCTCTACTCAGAGTACAGGTAACAGGAAAGAGAATAAAGATGATGTTTCTCAGGAAGTAAATACCAGCTTCACCTCTAGGTTTCAGAAAAGTAAATGTACTTATTGTAGTAAGCCTGGTCATACTACGGAGAAATGTTTCAGGAGACAGCGTGATGTGAACAAAAAGGAGTCTTTAAATATTCAGTCAATTGGTCTAGTGTCCACTCTTGAGAGTTCCCAGAATGCTTTAACTGAGTTAACTGAACCTGCTTTGAGGGGTAACTTAAATTCTCATGATGGAGCTTCTCTTTTGAGCAGTAACGTGGGTGACACTCTCAGGAGTTCATGTGCTAATTTCCTGTCTGATGGTTTTGTCAGTCCTCTGGACAGTAATGACAGGAAATCAGTTAAAATATATCATGATACAGGTGCTTGCCAATCCCTTATGCTGACCAGTGTTCTAGGCTCTAATGCTAATTCCTCTGATGAAACTGTAATCTTACAAGGTGTAGGGAATAATTACTTCTCTGTCCCTCTGTGCAGAGTGAATTTAGAGTCTGGTTTTGTTAATGGTTCCGTTATGGTTGGGTTGGTTGAGACACTCCCAATGTCAGGGGTAACTTTCTTACTTGGAAATGATATTCGTGGAAGTCAAGTGTGTCCAGCTCCTCAGTTGTCTAGTGAGCCAGTGGCTGCGTCCCAGGATTGTGATGTCCCTGATGTGTTCCCTGCATGTGCTGTCACTAGGGCTAAGTCTAAAGTTACTGGTGATTTAGAGGATAATGATGATGATGATGTTATCCAAGCTGACACTTTTCTTGCTAATTTGGACCACTCACCAGATGAGGCAGTACCCCGTAGTGTTGATAATTTGTCTCGTCAAGAGTTGGTTGAGTTGCAGGTTGCTGACCCTGAGTTGAAAGGTCTAGCTAACTCTGCTTGCAGTGAGGAAGAGTCAGCTGGTGCTTCTACTTGTTATTATATAAAGTCAGGAGTACTTATGAGGAAGTGGAGATCCCCAACAGCATCAGCCGACTGTGAATGGGAGGTTGTACATCAAGTTGTCATCCCTCGTGTTTGTAGCCAGGATATCATTAGAGTGGCTCATGATTCCAGTTTGGCAGGACACCTTGGAGTTAGGAAGACTGTGGCACGCATTTTGAAACACTTCTACTGGCCAGGTATCTTCAGGGATGTTTCCTGGTATTGTAAGTCTTGTCACACCTGTCAAGTTGTGGGGAAGTGTAAGCAGACCGAAAAGGTTGCACCTCTAGTTCCCATTCCTCCTTTTGAGGCGCTATTCACCCGTGTGTTGGTGGATATTGTGGGCCCTCTTCCTAAGACTTCTTCAGGATTTTCTTATGTGTTGACCCTGATTGATATGGCTACTCGTTATCCTGAAGCCATTCCACTTACAAATATCTCAGCAAAGAACGTGGTTAAGGAAATGCTAGGGTTTTTCACAAAGTTTGGTCTGCCCAAGAAGGTACAGTCAGACCGGGGAAGTAATTTCATGTCAAACGTTTTCAAGCAGTCTCTGAAAGAGTTGGGCATCACCCAGATCACGTCTTCAGCTTACCATCCCCAGACTCAAGGAGCGTTGGAGAGATATCATCAAACACTCAAATCGATGCTCAAGAAATACTGTTTGGAACATCAGAAAGACTGGGATAAAGGTCTTCCATTCGTTGTATTTGCCACAAGAGAATCTCCAAATGAATCACTGGGCTTCTCACCTTTTGAACTAGTGTTTGGCCATGAAGTAAGAGGACCCCTTAAGCTACTCAAGGAATGCTGGCTGTCGGAGGAAGATGACGTCAACCTGCTGGAGTATGTGATGAAGTTCAAAGAACGGCTGTCCACTGCTTTACATTTGGCGAGAGAGAATTTAGGAGCTGCTCAGGAGAAGATGAAGACTTGGTATGATAAGAGGTCCAGGTTACGCCACTTTCAGCCAGGAGATCAGGTTTTGATTCTGCTACCTGTTCATGGGCAACCTCTTCAAGCCAAGTTTAGTGGTCCTTATTTCGTGGAGAAGAAACTCAGTGATGTCAACTATGTCATCGCCACACCAGATCGTAGAAAGACCAAGCAACTATGTCACATCAACATGCTAAAGTTATATCACAGGCGGGACGAAAATAATCCAGTCTGCACTGTAGCTGTTCCACCCGAGTCTGCAAGTGAAGCTCTCCCATGCAGTATGAGCCTGAGTGATAGTTTGGGGAAGAATCCTGATATCATGAATGATCTCCAGACTAAGCTTTCTCATCTGCCTCCCGAGGAAAGGCAGGAGTTTTCGGCATTACTGCAGGAGTACCCGGAAGTGTTCCGTGCTACTCCAGGAAGAACCACTGTGTTGATGCATGATGTCGATATTGGAGACGCAAAGCCAATTAAACTGCCTCCTTACCGTGTGAACCCAGTGAAAGTTCCTCTCATCCAGAAAGAGCTTGGCTACCTGTTGGACCACAAGATGATTGAGCCCTGTCAGAGCGAGTGGAGTTCTCCTGTCACTCTAGTCCCTAAGCCAGGGGGGTCACAGCGGCTTTGCATTGACTACAGACGTGTTAATCAGATAACCAAGGCGGACACTTACCCTCTTCCTCGCGTGGAAGATTGCATAGACAAGATCGGAAAGGCTAGGTACATAAGTGGGTTTGATTTGTTAAAGGGATACTGGCAAGTACCTATGACTGAACATGCTAGGGAGATCTCATATTTTGTAACACTAGGAAAGAAAATGTTATTGCAGATTGCTTATCTAGACTTTAGACAGATTGTTTTAGAGTAATAAGAAATTTCCTTTGTAAATTTCTTTTTTCTTTGTGAGGAGGTGTTACATAGCCTATGATTTCATCATCCTTTGTGTAATTTTAATGCACAGTATGCTGCATGTTTGATCACGAGCGTGTTCTGCCTCAGTCCCCCCCTTCTACCGTTATAGTAAAGTCGTCCTTTCTGTTGTTCAGAGCGGGATTGTCAACTCTTTGTCCCCATGGCTTCATTTGCGTGTCCTTCTTACAAGTTGTATTAAGCTCTGCCGGCCCCTATATAATGAGCTCGGTCTCTGCATTATTGCCACTTAGATCTACTCCTCATTTTGTTCACATCTCTGTCCTCCCCTGTACAGTTGTTATTGTTGTGAGTGCTCAGGAAGTCTCCAACCATCTAGCAACTGTGTAATTTGAGTATAACTGTTGTTGCATTTTTTCTTGTGCTGTGTAGCATAGGGTTAATTCTTAGGCTTAGTGAGTTTTTTTTTTTTTATTTATGTAAAGGTTCTTTTTGTCAGTCATTTTTGAAAATATTTTGTATCAATAATAATATATCTTGCATTCACTGAGTATTGTCTGGTATCTCATTTTGACAGGGCTGACTTAGATAAATTTACTCTTGCTAATTTCGTGTTAATAGAGGCTATTGCAGTTAACCATATATTTAACCTGTTTTTTGCCATTACATTATCCTTATGAGTCCTGAATGTTTTGTTGTTAGTTTGAGCATTAAACTTTAACTTGTAATTTTATCTAACTCTTTTGTTTTGAACCTGGAACTTTACGGGACAGTAGTGATTTTTAGTATTCTCACTTAAAGTGTACATTATCTTTCGCTGTTCCGTAACAATATATATATATATATATATATATATATATATATATATATATATATATATATATATATATATATTCCACTGCACTTTAACAACAACGAGCTAGAAATTCAGTGTCATACATCAAGTAGAATCTAAGGCTGAATCAGAGAAAGAGAGGAGGGGTAAAAAGGATGAAAATCAGGATGAAATTAAAAGATAAAAGTTTAACCCTGGATAGGCAACCTGAGGTAATAATTTCCCACTAACTGTTTCATTGGTTGCCACGTGGTAATTGCGTGGGCTGCGAATCACTGCTTCCCTGTACCTTCACCTACCCTCAGACCCTCTTTGTTGGTGGGGGTGTCTTATTTCTACCCCAGCTCCTAGGTGCTTGTACTTGTGGGAATTATATACCCCAGGTTACCGTCCATGGTACTGAGAAGCATTGCTTCCACAATATGCATGTTTATAATATTTTTTTCTCATAGTTAGAAAATTATCTGATACTCAGGTTTAGATTTAAAAAAAAAAAAGCACAATGGTTCTATGTCTATCCTGTATTATTGCAGCACATTAAATACGTACCTTTTTTTTTTTTTTTTTTTCGTTGGGTATATCCTACTCAAGTTTTCCTACAGTGTTACGATTGGTAAGGTGCCTATCCAGGGTTAACCTCGAGTCATATTTTGAGATGAAGTAGGCAGGCCTGAAGGACAGAAGACGATAAAAGGGGAATGAAAGGGGACAAGGAAGCGATTCACGCAAAGTTTGTAGTGAGAAGCTGGGTTAGGATGGGGCATTGAGTGGACAAGATTGTAGTGAGAGAGAGAGAGAGAGAGAGAGAGAGAGAGAGAGAGAGAGAGTCAGGATGAGAATGTAGTAAAATGAGATCACGTAAGGAGAGAAGTGTGAAAGAGTTGGTGATGCAAGGGTGAAGGTGGCCAGAGTGCATAGTTGAGTGAAATCGATGCAAAGCGTGTTTATCTGAAAAGTAGTGATAACTGAGTGAGGGAGGGGTGAGTACAGGTGCTGAGTGTAAGGGCCGGGGTGATGAATGATGTACGGTTGCAGGTAGGGGTCATAGTAGGTGTAAGGGAGCGAGTAGGTATAGGGGACAATGTAGGTGTGCATGTAGGGTTGAGGTAGGGTGTAAGTGAGCAGGCAGGGGAAAGGGAAAAAGTAGGGGTGCAGGTTGGGGTGAGGAAGGGTGTATGGGAGCAGGTAAGGTATGTAATGTGGCAGGCAGGGGCGAGGAAGGATGTAGGAAGACAGGAAGACAGAGGTGAAGGAGGATGTAGTGAAGAGACAACAGGGATGAGGGAGGTCAGGCGTAAGCGAGGGTGTTGTATAGAAGGGTGAGGGGTGAGGGAGGGTGTTGTGCGTGAAGCTAGGAGTGAGACAGGGTGTAATGCAGGAGGACAGAGGTGCTGGAGAATGAGAACAAAGGTGACTGTTTGACTTAGCAGGGTTGAGGGAGGCTGCTGTAACTGAGGCCAAAAGTGACTGTGGATGTTGTAGGTGAGGGCAGTGTTTCGGGTGGGTATGTGTGAGAGAAGAGTGACTAGAAATCCCTTGGACAAAGCTAGTGTGGTAGCGATGAAAGTGACACCAGGTATTAATGTACAGGTAGGTGTATACAGTGTGTGTGTGTGTGTGTGTGTGTGTGTGTGTGTGTGTGTGTGTGTGTGTGTGTGTGTGTGTGTGAAATGAAACAAGGGGTACTGTTGCCATAGCAGGTGATAGCAAGGGTGAATGCGTGTGTTATAAGACAATAGATTACTGTAGAGTGAATGTGTGAAGGCAGGGTGATTGAATGTTGTAAAAACAAGGGTGAGGATGTTGTGGGGGTGATTGTGGGTGTTGTCAGTGAGGCCAGAGGTGAGGGTAAGCGTGAGGGTGGGGCCCGCTTGTGAAGTCAGGGGTGAAGTGAATCTAGGTGAGGGGCAGGAGAGACATGCGGGTGGGAAGTGGACAGAAGGCCATAGGAAAGAGGCATAGAGGGGAACGAGGAACAGTGGAATAGGAGAGGGATGGTGGTAGGAGGGGAGACGCAAGGGAGTCCGAGAAAGAAAGGATATGAATGCTGCTTGCGAGTAGGAAAGGGGTAGGGCATTAGGAAAGGCCGACTGGAGAGTCTGAGAGGGGTAGGGCGAGTTGGAGGAGTTGAGGGGCAGGGAGAGGGGTAAAGTGATTGAGAGGGCTAGACTTAGTAAGGGAAACAGAAGATAGGAGGGAAAAACGGGCATGGGAGAGGGAAATGGAGGAACAGGAAGGAGAAGGCGGGTTTGGAGACAGGGATGGGGGGTTAGAAGGGTCAGGGGGATCGGAAGGACAGGGAGGGAGTCATTGGAATTGGGCAAGGAGGGTAGAGAGGGTAGCAGAAGGGCAAGAGATTTAGAGTGACGAGGGTTGAATGAGGGGATGGAGGTAGATGTGGGGTTGAGGGTAAGAGGGGGAGGGACAGAGGGAAAAGAAGAGGAAAGGCAAGGAGGTAAGAGGGGGCATGGCGGTAAGAGGGAGCAGAGGGGAAGGAGGGGTCAAAGTGAGATTTGATGGTAGGTGTTCAGTTCCTTACAGAGTGGCCGACCAGCTGAATGTGGGAGGGTGGCTGTGAGAGTAGTAGGGATGCGGAAGTAGGAGTGTAAGGAGAGCGGTGGGATAGGGGAAGAGAGAGTGGGGAGAGGAAGTGATGTAGAGGGGGTTAGGGAAAAGAAGAGGGACTAAAGTACGAAAATAATGCTGAAGGGAGAGGGGAGTTGGGAGAAGAAGGGGAAAAAAGTGGAAAATAGGCGAATGAAAGGAAATGAGGAGAATGGTGATAAAAGTGAAACTAAGGGAGGAAGAGAAAATGTAGGAGAGGGAAGGAGATGAGATAGATGAGGGGAAAGGGAAAAGACAGGGATCAAAGAATAGAAAAGATGAGAAAGGGATAGGACAGACGTGAAAACACTGAGATGGGGAAAAGATATCAGAAACAATGAAAAGGGAGAGAAAGATGTTTAGTACAGGAAGAGGAGAAAATGAGTATCAGAGGGAAAGTGCTTGATATAGATTTATCCATCTGACGTAGGTCTGATATTAAACATACAAGAAAAGCCAACACGAAAGTGCTTACAATCTTCTAAACATATTACAGGACACTGCAACCTCAACGGGGTGGCCGCCTTCCAGTTAATTAGTGCACACCTGTCGAGTGATTTATTTGACTGTCATTTTTTTTTTTTTTTAAGGTGTCTAGTTGCCCGTGAAAAATGAAAGAGTAAATAGGGAGTGTCGTCCTGTCTCGGCTACTTTCCTTTCCTTGGGGGAAGCAGCCTAGGTATATAGATAGATAGATAGATAGATAGATAGATAGTTCCTTCAAACCTCTATCACATTTCTACCTTTTTGTTTCACTAAACACATTGTTACTTTTCTTGGTCAACCTTTAATCATCTATGTGCATAATGCATATATATGTATTGATCAGTACTTATCTCCCCATTTGTTTACTTACTGTATTATGCGTCTCGAAAAGTTTTCAAATGTAACAACTAAGTACCTCCTAAATCTCGTCTTTATAGTCCTTCATAAAAGCCAATTGTTAAAAGGTGGAGGGGAAATTCTCTTGCTGGCGTCTTCATGTCGGCTATGGCCGATCTACACGTAGCTAATTGTCTGAGATTTTTTGGCAGGGGTTTAAAGCTTTCCATTTGGTTTTAGCTTAAGAGAGACCAAGAAAGATGTTCAGGACTAGATGAAGAAGACGAAAATGTATACAGAGCAGAAAGAAATGAATTAAGCACACATTGAAATAGAGGATGGAAAACAGAGGTAAACTGAGAGCGAAATGTTGAACAGGTATGGAGGAAAAGGATGGAAAATATAGTTAATAATGATGAACAGAGACAATATAGCAGCAGGCACAGTCGAATGGGATGGAAATATAAAACCTGAGGTTGCACATATAGGAAACAGACATGATGATGATGATGGAAAAAAAATAGAGAGAGCGAAATGGGAAGCAGAGATATACAAGCGGGATGGAAATGCAGATTAATAGAGGGAAGAAAGGTAGAAACATGACGGATTCGATAGATAAATAGGTATATAGAGAAAAATGGGAAAACATAGAAGGGGGAAGGGGAAGACAGAGAAGCAAAGAGAGGGTGAGGAACTAAATAATAGACGAAAGGAACAAATATGTTAAGTGAGTCAGTAGGAAAGCAGACACACGTACATGGGAAAAAAAAAAATACAAACTTGAAACATAAGTGAAAAGGGAACAAAAATAGAAAGACAATGCAATAAAGACAAAGAAATGTCACGCAAACAGAAGAGAAATATATACAGAAAACTATCACTCGCCACCACAAAGAGAAAACAATACATTTTACTATGAAATCATCTCTTTTTAGACACTTTAAGGGATATGAAAGTTCCGTGTGATAAATCTACATGAAAACGCGCATTTTATGTACAACTAGAAATGGAATATATTATCGTATAAACAAAAATACCAAAGAAGTATATATTTTGTACGAGAAACACGAATGAAATGAGAGAAAAAAATAGCAATACCTGGGACCAAAAAATATGATCATGGAACATAAAGGAAGCATATGAAAAATGTCATAAGAAACGGGAGTGAGAACTGAAGATTATGAAAAGACGAAAAACTTGTGAGGACGTAGTGCGATGTGGCCGTGGAGAGAAAAATTATCCCTGGAAGAGAGAGAGAGAGAGAGAGAGAGAGATGAATATGTATCTAACAGTGACACAGCATCGAATGAAAATACTTATATAATATGCATACTCTAACAGAGATAGAGAGATAGGCAAATGTATAATAGGCAGATACTGTAGATACTCTCGGGAACCACAATTTCTAGCCATCCGTGTCGTGGACAAAGAATAGGACCGGGTCCTTTCTGGACGGCGGCCCACTCTATCAAGCGATAATACATGCAGTTACACACAAATTATCAGTCCTTCGAAGCTTTGCTGTCTGTCATGTTCTGCTCTTTTTGTTCTGTATCTTGATAATGTATGGATTCATATGTGGCAATATATATCAATATAAAACTGCTTATTATTTACAATAAATAAATAAATAACGTCATAGCAACTGGACGTGAAGGAAAACTCCCCCACACTGGAGTTACATGAAGGTCAGAAGCACCGCCTTACAGGTGAGCGCCCTGACGTCGTGGGTAGCAGAAGACCTGTTGTGTTAGAGCAGATACGAGTGCTCAAAGGGTAATTATCATCCTGCTTTCTTTGAAGTGAGGATGAATCATGGGTGTAAGGGAAAAAATGTGCTCCTGGGCGATGCTGACAATGACCAGTGGGTAAACTGTCTCGCTCGGTATATGGTAAAGTATTTTCAGGAAGCAATTGCTGGGGATGAAGCTTAATGTTGTAAAGCACACACACACACACACACACACACACACACACACACACATAATGATGTTAAATGAGTGTGATAACTCTCGTCTTGCCTTCTCCCCCCCCCCTCCCACTTGCCACACACTTGACATAAGGGTAACAGTAGTCTCGTCTCGCCTGTCCACACACACACACACACACACACACACACACATTTACACCGCTCGCTGGTGCAGTGGTAACGTTCTAGCTTGCCAACTGGTGGACGGGAGTTCGCGCCTCGCTCAGGTTGCGGAAAGTTCAATGATGAAGTGGGTGGTTACTGTCCCCCCTGAGCAAGGGAACGGGTGTGTGCGTGTGTGAAGGTCACAGCCTTGCCCTTAGATTGGACTATATGAGCTCTCAGCTCCCTTCCGGGAGGGTAAAAGCTGACGATCACGACCATCAAGTGATCCTGACAGACCCGGTGAATTACACACACACACACACACACACACACACACCTAGGAATTCTGAGAGAGAAGGAAGGAAGGGAGAAGTACGATGGAAGGAGTGTAAGAATGTAAGGGATAAGAAAGTAGGAGTGAAGGAGGGAAATAGGAATGGAGGAAAGAAGAGAAGGAAGGATGGAGTACAGGGAGGACGGAAGGGTGAATGAAAGGAGTGAATGGGAGAAGTGGAAAAAAAAAAAAAGGGAAAGAAGAAAGAGGGAAGAAAGAAAAAAAAAGAAAGGAAAGAAGGAAGAAGCAAAGAAAAGAGCGCGGAAAGTAGACGAGGAAGGAAGGATGGAGAGAAGGTAATGGAGTCAAAAGCCGAAATACCCCAAGAACTCACAACAAACGCCCAGAGGAAAAATGGTCTTCCCAAATATTTAGAGAAATTCACATACTTTTGGGCCATAAATAGGGGTGGGGGTAGAGTGGTTTACGTACTTAGAGAGAGAGAGAGAGAGAGAGAGAGAGAGAGAGAGAGAGAGAGAGAGAGAGAGAGAGCAAGTGTTCGTTAACCAGAATGTGTATATGTTTGTATGTTAACTTATTTGTACCTGTGTGTGTGTTTGGCTTCATAAGATTCGCTTACCACTGTATGTGTGACAGATGTTGTGTACCGGTATATGCAGACACATGAGAGTTATCAGTGTGTGTGTGTGTGTGTGTGAAGTATGCGGGGTGAAGGTGTGAGCTTGTGGCTTGTTTTTTGGGTGGGTTAGGAGACTTGGAAACACCTTTTTATTGAGAATATTATACCGGTATCTAAGTTTTCTTTTCCTTTTATATTTCTTACACATCTGCTACGATATTCATTGATTCAGTAATATAAAAGAGGATAAGAATATAAAACAGGCAAGAACGAATTTTTGAGGAAGAAGGGTTAGGAAATCATTAGGCCGATTGGAAGGTTAACTTTTCCGTACGTCATCCAGCAGGTAGGTTATCTGACCAACCCTAACCTGACGCAGTTCAATTCAGTCAAACCCTAACTCAGCGGCATAATCTGAAGCAAGGGGAGTCCTGAAGTAGTTGCAGTAAAGAACTAAGTCTAACATGTATAAACATAAGAGAGAGAGAGAGAGAGAGAGAGAGAGAGAGAGAGAGAGACGAGTAGAATACATTGAAGGGATCTCGAAAACCCTGGGTAGAACGAATTATACGAGTAGAGCGGTGAGTAATAGCTTTCAGAAACCCTGTCTACGACTCGACCTTCCCACGCCCAGCAGATAAGGTGGAAATGAAACAAAAGAATAAATGAAGAAGTGGGGAAGAGGGAAGGACAGAGAATGAAAGGAGAGGGGAGATGGGAGGAGAGGGGAGAAGGGACAATATGTAGGAAGACTGGGCAAAGAAGGAAGCAGAGGAAGAATGGAGATAGGAGGGAAGGATAAGGAGATGGAGCCAAAGGGGACACGGGAAAAAGAAAAGAGAAGAGAAGGGGGTCGAAGAACTGGAAGGAGAGGAGGGAAACAGAAAGGAGGAAATAGAGAAGGGAGTTAGAAGGACTGAGGAAAAGGGAAGGAGAGAGGAAGACAGAAAGAGAGGAGAAGTTAGAGAGAAAGGAGGAGGGAAGAAGAGTGGAGGAAAAAAGAAAAGGAGAGGAAAGATGAAAGGGTAGACGGAAAACAGGAAGAAAGGGTAAAAAGGAATGGGAAACAGAAAAACAAACAGGGGAGGAAGGGAAGAACATGGGGAGGGAAAGAGGTGAGACGGTGAAGGAGAGGAAAGAGCGAGAGAATGAGAGGGAAGATGAGGAAGAATTGGAAAAAGTTACAACGAACGAAAAAAAAAATCTGGGAACGAGGTAGAGAAGAGGTGAGGGATGAAGGTAAGTGAAGAAGAACGGTGAGGGAATATGGGATAGGAGAGCTGGAGAAGGAGGAGGGAGAAATGGAGAAAAATAGGTAGGAATAAGAGAAACAGAAGAAATCCAAGAGAGGAAGATGGAGAAGAAGTTGGAAAGAAAAAAAAATGACTTAAAAATGGAAGATGAGAAGAAGTAGGAACGAGAAGGAATGAGAAAAGGAGAATAGGAAAGAGAAACGGGAGAAGAAGGCAAAAGGGGAAGAAGGGAAGGGTAAGAAGAAGGAGGAAGAATAAAAAACTGGACGGTCACACAGGATGTTAAATCTAAAACGGGGTACCGTGCTAAAAGGCGGACAGCGTGACCAGGAGAGAGAGAGAGAGAGAGAGAGAGAGAGAGAGAGAGAGAGAGAGAGACAGATAGACAGACAGACAGAGACTGAGGGAGGGAAGGGGGGAGACAGACACACAGAGAGGGAAGGAGGGGGTAGGGATTGTGGGATTGAAGAAAAAGTAGGGAAGAGAGAGAGAGAATCGAAGAGGAGAAAGAAAAAAGAGAAGGAAGGGAGAGAGATTGGTTGGAGAGAGAGAGAGAGAGAGAGAGAGAGAGAGAGAGAGAGAGAGACGAGCGGCAGAGAAAAGGATAAAAGAGGAGGCAGGAAGTCAGTTTATCAAGAAGTGTACGAGAGAGAATGAGTTCTCTCTCTCTCTCTCTCTCTAGCAAGACCAATCTCTACAAGCTAATTTGGGGGAGGCGGTGGCTCAATCGGTAGAGGGATGGCCTGCAGTCCTAACGGACCCAGGTTCGAATCCCGGCTGGGGCAGGGAACAGTTTAAGGATTTGAATTTCATTAAATCAGGCTTTACTGATCTACCAGAAGACCCGCCGACATGTCGTAAAAATACCCCCGCTAATACCAATACACCAGTCTAGTATGAGACAGCCCTAGCATGTATTCAATATGGACGGTGGGTGTTAGCGCCGAAGTGGTGACATGTAGAGGTGTATGGTATGTAGGAGGACTGCTGGGCCTTGATAGCAGGCTGTGAAGCCTATGCCCAGAGTCGGACACATAAAAAAAAAAAAAAAAAATAGTGTCAGTAAGCTCAACTTTTCTTAGGTAAAATAACGCGTCTTTCATTTTATTCTCAGCAGGCGATCTGCTACATTAAAGTGCGAGTAGTATACACGTAATGCAGGGCTAAAGATTATCTCCAACTTTCCATTTAGTTTTTCTGTTTCCTGACGTTGGATCATGAGCCTTAGTTTGGGTGGCATTTGAAATTACATTATAACTATCCCTCAGCGATATCGTTTGTGCATTTCACCTTAGTATAATAGTGTATGCTGTCAGTGTAAACTAATGTTGATGCTAAAACTACAATTGGTAAATATTATATAAGTGAATGCTAAGGAGTTAAAACAAACTAAATAACCGAAGAAGGAGATCTAAAAAGTCTCCCTTGTCACCTAAATAGGCCTACGCACCCCCAAAACTCTCTATTTTTCCACATTTCTGTATCTAGTGACTGACGCTGAATTATGTGAGGTGAGGCCTTGACAAAAGCACTATTTGGCATTCCTGTACCAAGCTAACAACACCTTACCCTTCTCCTTCCACGACACGTGGATCTCCCGCCTAAACACCAAAACTGGCACTGATTGAATTTCGCATATTTGTTGTCCAGGTAAGACAGGCCAACATCCATCCATCTCCAACACTTATGAACTGCCTCTGAATCCCCCCTCCCCAGGGGGAGGGGCATCAAAGACCCCACCATCCTCCCCTCTCCCGGTGACGACCAAGCGAGATGCCTGGAACTAAAGTCTGACTCAGTACTTTTTCATTTTTACAACATCCCTGGCCTGTCCTCTAACACCATCTCTCCTCCTCTGAACCTCACCTCTTCCTCACTGAGACTGCAGCTGGCGGCTGATAGCAAACCCTTCTCTGTATTCTCCTACTTTCTCTATACTAATTTCAAAACCAAAGGCTGCTGTTGTGTATGTGTTCTCAAAAACATAATCTTGCTCTCATGCTCCTGAGCTTGAATCTTCTGAATTCTCTGCTCTTTGGATTCATCTATTTTGTCATGCTTTGACTAAATGTATCTATGTTGTTCACTTATTCCCTGATTCTACTGACTACGAAAATTCTTCGACTATCTTACTTCTAAGATGGAATGCATCCTATCAATTTCTCCTTTCTCTGACATCTCAATTCTAGGTGATTTCAGTTTTCACCACCACCTTTGTTTCTCCTCCGCTTTCACTGATGTACCTGGTGAACAAACCTAAAACTATCCTATCCTTAACGACCTAGAGCAGCTTGTTCAGTGTTCTATCCATATCCCTGACCTTCATGGAGAGAGTTCCAACATTCTTGACCTCTTCCTTACAATCAATCCTTGTAGTTACTCTGTTAATCTTTCCTCTCTGTTGGGCTACTCCTATCACAACCTAGTGACCATAACCTGTCCTATCACTCCAGTAAGGCCTGCGGACCCTTCCAAGAAGTGGTGGCTATGGCATTTTGGAGCTGCTGATTGGGTAACCCTTAGGTAGTACTTCTTTGATTTTTACTGGAATGATTATTGTTTACATGGCCGATAGCCATCTGAGTGTGTCTTCCGCATTACAGAGGCTATTCTCTCAGGCACGGAAGTATGCATTCCTTTCTCATATCCTTTGAATAATGCAAAAAAAAAAAAAAAAAAAAAAAGGTTTAATCACGCTTGTTCTAATATTCTCCACAACAAGGAGATGGCCTGCAAAAGGTATACCAGAGTCAACCCATTCCTGAATCTCATCTCTTTTATATTTTTTGCCTGGAATCGTGCTAAGTCATTTATTCACCCTTCTACAAATTACTTCATTCGTACTAATTGCTCTGAACTCTCCAACTCGAATTCTTCCTGCTCCTCGCATCTTGACAAAAACATTTCTAACAACTTTACTTCATCATCCTTTTTTTTTTTTTTTTTTTTTTTTACCCACTCTGATGGTTCTGTAGCTAGTTCTTCTGCTGATAAAGCAGAACTCTTCACATAGGCTTTCTCCTCCAATAGCACCTTAGACGATACCGGTGCTGTTCCTCCATCACTTTCCCCTCTGCCTTCCTCATGACTGACAATAAAATTTCCTCAGTTGGTGTATTTTTTGCCATCACTGGCCTCAGTATTAACAACGCATATGAGCCTGATGAGGTCCCTCCTCTTGTCCTCAAGAAGTGTATTTCTGTGCTTACACCCTGCCTAAGTAAACTCTTTCGCCTTTGTCTATCAACTTGCACCTCTCCTTCTTGCTGGAAGTTTGCTCTCAGTCAGCCTGTTCCAAAGAATGGTGACCATTCTCAGCCCCCTAACAATCGCCCAATTGCTTTAACATCCTGTATTTCAAAAGTTTTTGAGTCTATTCTTAACAAAATTCAAAGCACCTTTCCTATCACAACCTTTTTTCTGATCGTCAGTATGGGTTCCGTCATGGATACTCCACTGGAGATATTCTCACGTTCTTTTCAAACTCCTGGTCATCCTCCTTTTGGGACTTTGGCGAAAGTTTTGCCATTGCACTTGACATCTCAAGGGCTTTCGATCGAGTCTGGTATAAATCTGCAATATCCAAACTGCCCTCTTACGGTTTCTATCCTTCTATCTGTGCCATCATCTCCAGGGTACTTCCTGATCGTTCTATAGCTGCTGTTGTAGATGGCCACCATTCTTCTCTTAGAGCTATCAGAAGTGTTCCTATCACCAACTCTCTTCCTTCTATTCACAAGACCTTCTAAGCTGTACATATAACCCTATCCACTCGTACGCTGATGACTCCACACTTCACCTTTCCATTCTTTTCTTGCAACGTCCATCTCAGCAGTTACCTCAACAAACAAGAAATGAGGCCATGGCATATATAATATCCGACTTTGTTCATACCGCTGATTGGGTAAAAGTATTCTCGCTGTTTTTTAATGTATTAAAATCTCAGTTTTTACATCTTTCAACTTGAAAAAATATTCCACAGAAGTATCATTAAAATTTTAGCAATATTCAGCTCATTCCAGTGTCATCTTTAAACATAATTCTGGTTTTATTCTCTCGGGATGTAACTTGGAATGACAAATTACCTTTCTTATAAAATCTGCTTCCAAGAGGTTGGGAGTGCTAAGCCGACTCTGTGCCTTGTTTACCTCTGCAAAATTGTTGCCTTTATACATAGGTTTTATTCGTTCCTGTGTAGAGTACAACTCTCATGCGTGGGAAGGCTTCCCACATGCAGCTCTTATTAACGAAGTGGTGTCAAAGGCTTTCCGTTTCATTAACTCTCCTCCTCTTACTGGCTCCCTTTAACCTTTGCCTCTTCGCCACACTGTTGCATCTTTATCGCTTTTCTATCGCTGCTTCAATGGTCAGTGCTACTCTGATCTGTCTACTTGCGTCCCTTCACCACTACGGCGAGTGCATAGCACCTGTCTACCAACAAACTCTCATCCCTTTTCTCTCCAGCTCTTTAATTCATAATTAACTGTTACTCTCAGTCCTTCATGTATGCAATTGGCCTACTCCGAAACTGTCTCCCTCTGTATGTATTTCCTACTGCCCATATCTCCAGTCTTTCAAACGCAGCGTGTCCAGACATCTCGAAATGAAGAGATATTGAATCTGGGTCTCTCTTATCTTGTTGTTGTTTGTTTCTAGGAGGGAACGATTTTGCGGGCTCCCTGCCTTTGGCTCTTTGATTCTTACAAAGGAAAAAAAAAAATTTCCTCAGCCATTCTTCTCAAGTCGCTCACACACTCACTCTCACACCTTACTTGACAGTCTTACGCGAGTACTTTTTCGTTCTTTTATTTCCCTTGAGTGTTCAGATATATATATATATATATATATATATATATATATATATATATATATATATATATATGAGAGGGGCAGGAGGCAAAGTAATTTGAAAAATAGGTTCATTTGTATGTTTTAAATCTTTTCTGATTTCCATTTCGAGAGGACAGATCTCTCTTTTGTTACATCATTGGCATCTGTCTATAATCGGCCACAGACTCCATTTTGTCGTATGGCCCTTTTTCACCCGTTATCATTTTCTTTCTATATATATTTTTTTTAATGTTCTATTGTTACGGTTCACACACACACACACACACACACACACACACACACACACACACACACACACACACACGATCCCTCTCTGGTAAGGATATACACCAGGGAAGGGCAACCCATTGGTCAGCAGCCTCATGTTGCCGTTACACAAGAACACTGGACATTTCGACTTAGGTGAACAGAAATATGTCTTAAATATTTCTTCTCTTTCTTATGTACACTCAGTCAAAAGCATCAAAGGATTCCCTATGTTATTCTGTAGCCAAAGCTCGTGCTGTCTTCAAATCTCTAGTGCCTAAGTGATAAATGTACTTCATAAGGTAGATATCCTATGTTATTATTTTACTCTAACATATGTTATTCCCCATCCATTAAAGCATACACTTTAGACGGTAATGCCCCAATCAGATGACTTAATATAGTCATCGTCATCATCGTTATCATCATCATTGGCCTGAAAAACACACACACACACACACACACACACACACACACACACACACACACACACACACACACACACACACACACACTACTGGTCCAAACTGTGGAAATGAAAAAAAAAATAATAATAATAACCACTGTATTAATTTCTCCATTCATTTCCCCTGTCAAATCGCCTGTTGCAGGTCTTGTTTACGGGAAAGACTGGGACTTAACAACCATTGACTGTCTGCCTTAATGACCGTAGCTCAGTAAACAGGCAATAATCTTACCCTTCTCATCCTTCTCTATTCGTCTTCGGGCCATTTTTTTCAATAGCTTTGAACACATTGCAATACTTTTTCCATCGCGACTTATTTTGCATATTACACTTCACTTGGCCAGCGGTCCTACTAGACCCAGGTTCAAGTCCCCGCTGGGGCAGGGAACAGTATAAGGATTTGAATTTCATGTAAAACAGACTTTACCGATCTACCAGAAGACCCGCCGACATGTCGTAAAAATACCCCCGCTAATACCAATACACCAGTCCTGTATGAGACAGCCCTAGCATTTATTCAATATGGACGGTGGGTGTTAGCGCCGAAGTGGTGACATGTAGATGTGTATGGTATGTAGGAAGACTACTGGGCCTTGGGAGCAGGCTATGAAGCCTATGCCCAGAGTCGAGCACCAAAAAAAAAAAAAAAAAAAAAAAACCATGCATGGTACTGATGTAAACAATCCCGATATTATAGCAGTGGACATAATATGTAGAATAAGTCGTTATGGAGAAGGTACTACTAAGCCTCCAATGCCACACATAATAAGGTCCTAAGCTGTCATCTACAGTAGTTGAAACTTACCACATCCCCATGGGAATTTTTTTTTCATTATCATCATTACTATTGTTATTATTATCATTATTATGATTTTGATTATGATTTAATGATAATAATAATAATAATAATAATAATAATAATTATCATTATTTTTAATACTCATTTTCAAACTGCCATACAGTATTTCAAAGGCTGTTTGCCCTAGAGCCTTCACACTTGGTCAACGTAGTCGGACAGCTTTCCCCTTTGTTTGGCCAAATATGGTGGCAGTCAGTCAACTGGATCTTCGAATATTACCTGGAACACAGAAAAGTGAGTCAGCCACGCTATCTCAAGAGCCGTTTATGCAAGGAAGCTGAAATTTTACTACCAAATAGCCTTAAGGCGGACGCAGGCCCGAAAGGAGTATGGTTCTAATCGGTTGATTGTTCTCTGAGATCGGCTGGGATCATTTTTTTTTTTTTTTTACTTTCCCGGGTATTCCGGATGACACCTAATTTTCCATGAAAGACTTAAGCTAAATCCACCAAACTTGGTGGATTTATAGACTGATGACCTAAGATGACAAGCACAAGATCAGCGTCTGTGACCTCGCCAGAAGCTTGGGATCATATTAAATTTGGAACTGCTTGTACTGCAAATAAATAACGCTGAATATTTGATCATCTTGATTAGATCCTGATTTAGTATGAAGGCTCTGAGTGCTTGAATGGATTTTACGAGTTTGGCTGTAGCAGCGTGGTCTCATAACACACACACACACACACACACACACACACACACACATACACACATAAAGGGATTTGGTGTGCTTAGCCAACTCCGTGCCTTGTTTACCCACGCACAATCATGGTGTAAAAAAAGAGATGGTGTACTCACGCGTAGGTGGGTGGAGCTATGTTGACCAGCTGGTGGCCACAACCCTCCTGCTGGCTTTGAAATCTATCTATCTATTGCCAGACGCCATAATCCCGTACGGGGTGGTCATTTGACTCTGAGTTATTTGTTTTACAGGGAGGGGCACTAACCCTCCACCAACCCATTTGACATGTAAGGAGCACGTATGATTTGGTTATGTGGTTACCACCCAGCGTTGTAATGGTTTCTTGGCATACAGGAAACCATTTAGCTTGTCACTCAATGTAAAGCCACCTGTAAGGGAAAGAAAAGCATTAAGTAGTGACAGAAATGCTTACCAGATAATGCTGTGATGCTGCCTTATTGTCCATTTCTTCTGTCATTAATGTTCATGTACCTTCCAAGCAATGAAGATGGGTAGTTAATTGTTTTTAATCTTACATATACCATTGATTTTTTGATGTGCCTACCTAAGCTTTTCTATGAAACCGCATAAAAGTATAAAACCAAACAAACTGTGGAGGTGGTAAATTCCATTACACTAACACATAATAAAGTCTACATAATGAAGTACATACATATGAACATTAAGAGAATTGGATAAATCCAATAGGATATGCTTATTGTACTCTTGAAATTAAACGTGGGTTCATACAGCAAATGTGATCATTAGGAACATGAATATCCTTTCCTCTGTCTCCTCCTCAGTTGTTCTCACTCTGATTCCTCCTTCCTTTGTCTTTAACTCTTTCTATCCTTTCTCTCTGTTCCTCTTTCCTGCATTGCTGATTTTGACCCCAGTGTTTTCCTTTCGCACTCCCTCAATCTACCTCCTTTGTCTCTCCCTCACTATCTCATTTCTCCAAATCATCTTTACCTTCATACCCGGGTCTCCTTCACTCTTCTGTCTCCATCTCTCCTTCCTTCTATCTTCTCTGTCTCTCCCTCACCCTGCTTTCTTCATCATTCCCTCCCTCTGTCACTTCCTTCCTCTTTTGCTTTCTCACTCCATAACCGTCTTCATAATATCTCTCCCTCATTCTATCTCCTCCATCTTGCTCTTAATAAGCTCTGACATTTTCCAAATGTATTTTCTTGATGATTCCACCCTGCATAAGGTACACATTCTAAAATACATGCAGCAGCGAACTACTGTGTGAAAGTTATTACCTCCAGTGGCAAATTTAAATGCCTGGCTATATCAACTGAAAAGTACTTTGACTAATTTTTCCCTTGACTTTAATCCTCGCTCTCGGCGAAAACACTAAAATCATGTAAGTCCCATCCATGTGTTTTCATTTGATACGTAGGAGTCAAGTAATGTTTATAACATATCCGTGAATTATCAGCGTTGATCTTTTCTTCCACATGGACGAATCCACTTCAAGTGGAGTTCTCATTTCTGGGGAAGAGATACAGGGAAATTTCGTCTTTTCGCACATATGCCGAGCACCCAAAGACAGCACAATTGTTAGGCATATTTCAGGCAATACAGAGAATTAATGATAGAAAACTGGGTTGACCCTGACATACTGAAAGTCAACCCTGAAATAAGATCGGTCCTTGGAGTGGGGACCTGCTGGCGTAATGCGCACGATTGTACCCATTTTCGCCCGCGAGTGAGTACACCACCTCTTCTATACATCATGTGCATAGTTATTGACTTTTTATTCGCTCCTTTGTACAGTACAGCTCTCATGTAAGGGGAGGCTCCCTAGATACTGTTCTTCTCAACAAAGCGGAGTCAAAGCTTTTCGTCTGACTAACTCTCCTCCTCTTACTAGTTCCCTTGAACCTCTGTCTCTTCCTTTCCATCGCTATGTCAGTGGTCACTACTCCTCTGAACTGTCTGCTTGTATCCCCCCACCACTGCGGAGGGCGCTTAGCACCTGTCTAGGAGCAATCTCTTACGAATTTTCTGTCCAACTTTCTAATGAAAGAGTTAACCGTTTCTCTCACTCCAACACGTATGCAGCAGGTCAGCTCTAAAATTGCCTTCATCTGCCTGCATTTCCTATAGCCTATGACCTCCAGTCTTTTAAATGCAGTGTGTCCAGGCATCTCAAAATGAAAGATCTTGAATTTGGCTCCTTATTATTTTCTTATAAGGAATAATATGCGGGCTTCTAGTCTTTGGTTCCTTCCTCCTTGCATAAAACACACACACACACACACACACACACACACACACACACACACACACTGACTCGCATGTGCGCGGACACCAAGAATTAAAAGAGGTTCATCATTCACATTAAAACCCCTTAACCCATTAGTGCCCAGTGTCCTCAATATAGATCGGAACTGGGCATTTTCAAAATCTAATAAAGAAGGGAACCCCGAGGTAAGGATCTATGAGCTTCGCGACTATGAGCCGACAGGCGGAGGGCAGTACGTTTAGCACCCTTCCAGCAAAATCTCTTGCACAGGAAATCTGGGAGCCAATGGGTTACACAGAGTGAGTTTTTTTTTTTCTTTTTTGCGGGCAGCATTTGTCAACTGTGGATGAATATTTACTCAACAGCAGGAAAAGTGATGCAATATTCGTCACTCGACTCTTTAATCTATTCAGGAGAGTAAGACCTTTTTATTACAACTGGGCTTCTGCCAAACGATTCTATACAACTCTGGATGGATCTCCAGTAGTGAAAGGGTTCATGAAGGCTGTTATATCCCCTCATGGTCAAGAAAGCATACATAAAGACTGATAGCATTGCCAAGGGACACCACAGATATGTTACTAATTACATAATTGGACTGAAGGGTCAGGGATACTACGAATGAGCTACTAATTACATCACTGGATTGATAGGGTTAATTACGGTATAAACTGTCCGGTCATGCTACCTTTTGACATGATCATCTTTACCCCAGTATGTTACCTTAACTCCTTCAGTCCGATTACGTGTTTTCAATGTATTCTTGTTGTATGAAGACGATTTTGTTTAGCAGAAGAGAGAGAGAGATTTTAACTGAGGGGGTTGGATACGGTCTTCAGTAACCACAACCTAGTAAGGGGTCCTCTCTACAATAAATATAAAAGCCTCAAGACGGAAGAAGCAAACAGAAAAAAAAAAAAAGTGTCCTCGGAGTGACGGAATTGCCAGTAAGTTTTCCTGTGGCTAAATACAATCGTCAAGCGGCTGCAAAAATGACTTGAACACGATTCGGGGGAGACAGAAAACACTGATATATAATCCAGTCATAAGATGCACTGATTATTCCTACAGGACATCACTCAGTGTCCTTTATGCCACTAGTAATGTATCACTGTCAAGTAACGCTCTTTAGTGATGTTCATCTCATGAGGCAGATGAACAGCCGACAACAAAACTCCTGTCGCCTCTAATGTTTTTTCTCCATTGACTTTGGCAATAAGCTTCAGGAATCCGCAACAAGTGATATTGATGACTTTATCTAGCCATGGGTCATTTGTCTTTGGTGTCGCTTGCTTAGGATTAACGAGACATTTTCAAAGTTCATGGAGAGAAAATCAGAAACAGTAGAACTTATGTTGCCCACTTTACAGCCTCCCGCACTTTCCAGCCAACAGTCAGGCTTCAAAATTCGAGTAGTGTAGCAACGCTGTCTCTGTTTGTATTCAACTGGATGGACTTCTTTATGGGAGACATAGATAATGTGGAATCTAGATGGCTTTTAAACTATAGGACAAGTATTCTGGATTAAAATATACTGCCAGAACCTTGAAGCCTGCGTGTAAACAAAGAACTGGGGGAGGGGAAGGCATCATTGTGCATCAGTGAGAAGAATGTCTGTGAATGTCCTTCTTACTCGTATTGTGGCGAAATACTGTGGCTGATAAAAATAAACATACACAGAATGTTATAAAAATAAGTAACTATGTAGCAGAAAAAACTACCTCATCATACACACTGTCACACTACACACTGCCATACCACACACTGTCATACTATGAACTATCACACCAGACACAGCAAACCTCACACTACCACACAATACACTACCACAGTGCACAATGCCATGCCATATCACTGATCGTATTCTCAACCGCTTTGAGGATTTCAGAAGCACCTCTCAAATGCTATTTTTTCTGCACAGTATCCTCGTATATGCTGTTGACGCAAGCTGTGTCTATATCACAACAAATACAGATTACAAAAGAGACTTACTGTAAAGTGTAATAGGCAAAACAACAGCTAAGAAGGATGTGACGCGGAATCTCCTATGATGTTTAGAATATGGGCCCATGTCATGTCACGCACTACACTGCCACACCACACAGCACCACACACTACAAAGAAAAATGCTAACGAAAATTATGTCCTAAAGATGCAAAGCGCAGAGGAGTACTGAGGACATCAAGAGTTTTCTGTGAGTGGTGGTAGTAGACAGATAGCAGGAGGAAGTGAGGGACAGAAGCGATAAGACAGAGCTGGACGTGTTATACAGGCAGTTGGAAGTTAATACCACGCATGAACACGGTGATATGTGGTCGTGTTTGGGAGGTGGTGACAGTGGTGTGGATGATTGTGGGTGCGGGTAGGGATGAGATGGAGGTGTGGTTGGAAGGTTGTGACTGGAAGGTGTTACACGGACGCAGGCAAAATGAAATTAATTCCTCGGATGAACAGGGTTATAGATGGTCGTGCTTGGGTGGTGTTGAGTAGCTGTAGGTGGGGCGATTATAGGATGCTTGGTTGTGACGTGAAAGATGTGGGTGAGGTGTGGGTGTGTGTGGAAAGCTCTGGGTGAGAGGTCTGGTCTGAAGGTGTGAGGTGTGGATAAGATATGAGTGTTGCTGTAGATGAAGAGTTACAGGTGGGAGGTTAGGTTGTGAGGTGAAAAGTATGAGTGAAAGGCATGACAGTGTGTGGGAAGGGGTGCGGCTGTGGTGATGTGTGGTGAGATGAGTGGGTGAGAGGTGTGGCATAGACGTAGCGTGATGCAGAAGTACGTATGGTGTTGGAAGGTGTACAGTATAGGTAGGGTGGTGGTGTATCAGGGAGATGAAAATATTCCATCAGGTGGGATGAGTAGTCTAAGTGTGAAGTAAGGTGTAGGAAGTGAAATAAAGAGTGGGGTGGGTGTGAGTGAGAGGTTTTTGGGATGTCATGACAGTAAAATATAAGATGAAATATATGATGTTGTGTGACTACGGTGAGGCGAGAGGTGAGGTGGCAGGATTTGAAATTTGACACTGCATGGAGTTTTAAAAGATGGACTGTTGAGTCAAATAAGTAAGAAACAGATAAAACGGTGGGAACTTTGAGGGATGTGCTAGGCGAAGTACTGGAAAAAAATTATCGCGTTTTATACAGTTACCACTGAATACATATTTTATTTTATTGAACACACACACACACACACACACACACACACACACACACACACACACACACACACACACACACACAGATTCCATAATACTTATTTTTTTTTCTTTTTTTTTTAGGTTACGATAGACTTCGACCTACAGGTGTTAGATGTAGAGTTTATTCGTCCATCTGGTATCAGGGAATGCTGTTAACCTAATTCAAAAATCTAGAAGCAGAAAAAAAGGAAAGAAAGAAAAGAAAAATATGGAAAAATGCATACTCGGATTCAACAGTAATATTTCCTACTTTCCCAGCATGTTTTGAGAGAGATTCCCTCTAGAAACCTTTATATCACTTTTTTTTTTTTTTTTTTTTTTTTTTAAGATTCGGTTCCTAATTAGGTACGCATGAATGGCGTAGTGACACCTGTATGGATTTATCAAGCCCCCACCTGGCCCTGGTTTACAATTTACGACCATTAAAAAGCCGGGATTTATGGCATTCCCGCAGTGGATTTATTTTAATTTGGTGGCATTGACGAACTTGGAGAGATGGGATGTAATGAGAGAGAGAGAGAGAGAGAGAGAGAGAGAGAGAACGTTAATAAAGACAAAGAAGTGGGTACTGGGGATGCAAGAATGTAAGCTTATGCAAATGTGAGTGTTTGAATGACAGGATACACTGAGGTGTAAGTGGAAAAGAGAGTGATAATGATGATGATGATGACTAGAGGCTGGAGAAATGGAGTGAAGTGAGAGATAAGAAAAAAAGTGATGGAATCGGGGTGTGATGTGTTGCTAACCCTTTCAGTCCGTGGATGTTTCTTTATGGCTTATTCTGCTGCTACCAGACGATATATATATTTTTTTCATACTAAAAGAACATCCTGATTGTGAGAGGATTAAAAAAAAATGTATATCTTCCTCCAGTTCGACAAGCCTATCAAAAACTGAATAAAATGTTAGGGAAATAACAAAAGAATATGATGTCCTTGGATTGAAGGAAATCCGTTCCCTACGAAGACGTGTTTTCATTTCATTCTTGCTCTGCCATGAAGGCCATATTCAGCTTAGAAGAAACAAACTGAAGAAGTTAGATACAGCTTTTATTAATTCTTTTAAAACTAGAAGTCTTTCCAAGCTTGAATAGTATTATATGTGGTGATAAGGATAAATTTCTGATGTCCTCGGCTTCAACGGATTTATAAAGGCTGTATCTAACTCATCCAGTTTAGAAACTGTCTCCTACGCTGAGTCATAGCATCAGGAGGTAGCAAGAATGGAAAAGAAAAGACCACCTCGGGTTGCAAACGTTAGATTTGCATGAGGAAGACTATCTCCAGTCGTAAATACCTGCATAAATTGTCATTGCAAAGTTAAAAGATTTACAGAGAGTCTTAGTGATATGCTGCCTTTTT
This sequence comes from Coenobita brevimanus, assembly GCF_032717465.1. NCBI lineage: Eukaryota > Metazoa > Arthropoda > Malacostraca > Decapoda > Coenobitidae > Coenobita > Coenobita brevimanus. The sequence continues at coordinate 13,784,818 of NC_136966.1, forward strand.
GACGTTTTTTATCTACTTATATATTTATCTCTCTGCCTACCTATATTTCTAAACATCGTTTATTATCTGCTTATCTACGTGTTTATTCATTCACTTGTTTATTTAGTTTTTTATTCATCTATTAATTTATTTGGTAATAAATCGATGAAACAGTAAAACGGTTTACAATACTTCGACTACCATCTGTAAAGCTGATTGGCAACATCTTGTAAATTTCAGCACCAGATGAATGGAAAAGGTTGTACTTAATATTCTGGAACTCATCCCTGACATGTAACGATAACCGGCGATGGAGAAGATGACTTGAGATGAATGCTTATTAACTGCTCGGATTTTATCAGTGCAGACAGTCAATTTTGCCAAGTCATAACATTCACCAGGAATATGACATGCAACAGTCGAACTTTATCCACTAATCTGCCTGGCCTGGGTACTGAACTCGGGTTTTTCCAGTTCCGGGTTATATGTGTTAACCAGCACTCCTAAAAGAGCCCATTGTCTCATCGAACGTTTATATGCTTCCAGACAACACACATTGCGTCTGTCGCATAAGCGTGAGTGTGTCGTCGGCTGCATCACTCCCATATAACCTCTCAGCATACATTTCAAGGACAGAGGTTAGGATAAACAAGTGGGCACTGTGGCTTATACGAGCTACCATAAACTGCGGCAACAAGTGGACCCTTAGAATATAAGAGTAAGGGTCTTCATGCGACTTACAGAACCTAAAGGGAAACAATTAGCAGAAGTCGCTTTCAAAATTCATAAATTTTTTGTCACTTCATCTGTGGCATGGTTTTGGGATACAAACCCTTTACGGAATTGGAAACATGGATGAAAACCTTCAGGTTAATACTGTTTTTGTCTTTATCTCCAGTTGGTTGTGAAGCCTGGCCTAACACGTTCCTTTTCCTCAGTACAGGTACAGAGCACTATTTTTGTGCCTGCTCGGAGACGTGTCTTTGTGACGCCAGAGTTCCTTAACTCCTCAGGAACACCCTGGGTCGGACTGACCCAGACGACATGTCCGTGCTCTAGTTCAGTAACTCTAGATGCCTGGAATCCATATCCTTCTCAATAGCTTTCTAACTTTTTGTCCACGGGCAAGGTGTAGGGATGTTAGGCTACTTTCGGCTCTCTCCCAGTTTTTGCTTTATATCACTCATAAGTTGCATTTTGGGTCTGTGAGACCCACGTGTACCTGAGGAGTAAGGTGCACTTGTTCTCGTTTGCAGGCTGTTTTCTATGTTGTGTGGGATCCACTCCTCTCATCATGAAGGACCTCCATTTCCTCAAGCTGTGACACAAGTGCTAAGCTCATAGTGTTTTTTGTTTTCCTAAATGGTTACTGCCAAAAAAAAGAAATGTACTTTTTCTTAATATTTTTCCCATTATTTAAAAATATGTAGCATTAAGTGAATCAAAACCAATTTGCATAATTTTGCAGTTGATAAGACTTTATAGATTGTAAGATATTCAGGAATTCACATAATGAAACATGTGTGCAAATAGAGCATATTTATATGCCTGGGTCTGACAGTCTCAGGTGTTCCTGAGATGTACTCAGACCTAAGCACGTCTCTGCAGGCCGCCATAGTCAAACCTGTGACTGAAATGAAAACAGCACTTGAGTTGTTATGTTTTCAACAATACTTCCAGTTCTGTAAGGCTCTTATATTTCAAACCACGGCAAAGGGTTATCTGTCCTAAAAACACCTTTAGTAGTAATCCCGTTGTTTATGTGGTGATATCCGTAGCAAAATCACGGTAGAGATGGATAGTATTAGTGTCCAGGTGGAGTATATTGATGTCTGTTTGGGACCATATTATTGTTTTTCTAATTACTCGATGGACTCACGTGTGTCACAGTTAAGGATGAGAAGTAACTAGCATAAAATGAAACGAAATTTTTCGTCCCACGTTCAAAGTAATACTGTCACTATGGCGATTTGTTTTTTACTGGTTTTTCTTGCTATTTCCAGCCGATTTGATTCAACTTTGGAAGGATCTCTCGTATTAATGACTAAAAATGGCAATATCTGACCCCTCCAGGTCCAAAAAAGTTTTTCCAACGCTGAATGACATCATCTGACAGTAGCAAAAATAAGACGAAAAGTACCTTGTCGGATTGAAGGTCTTAAGTAAATATTACACAATGAATTATTTTGACGTGAACAGTAAGTAAGCGAAATAAGAAGTAAATACAGCAACTTATAGTATGAGGGAACAATGGGTTATCAAAAATGATTTACTCAGATTAAGACTTTGTGTACATAAAAGTCTCTTAATACTTGCCTACATTTGCAGCGGAGAATAATATGAAATAAGGAACAAAGAACCAAAAAGCTGGATAAATGTTGTAGGGTATGCAACTGTATGATGGAACAAAGCGTCGGTACAGATGATATAAGGTAAATTACATTAAGACGATGCGTAGATGAAAACTTGTCTCCACTTACCCACATCTGCAACAAAAAGTAAAATATGATAATGGACTGTACTGATGATATCTTTAATGGGGACCAGGGAGTGAGAGTTCAAATGACTACTTCTGAATAATATAGACAAACTTTATGAAAGACAGTCAAACTAGTATTTAAGAAAAGACGACTAAAGCTCGTTCCCAAGAAGAGGATAGTTATTTAGAAAATTAGCGTGACTTTTCAAAGATCAGTCAGAAGATGAGTCTTATTTCTCACACTAAAAATACTTGTATAATTCGTGGAGCAACTATGTAAAGTATATCAGATTTCAGGTAAAAATATTAATAAAAACTAGAATTCCGAAATTGCTGAAGCAATATTAAAAGAACTCCACATTAGAAATGAAAATAATTGTCATCACTGTAGAGCAAATATTAAGGGATTTTTGGTATGACTCAACTTATTTTAGATTTTGACTTGTGACCTTGAGATCAAGGTCAAGGTCATTCATACTATGCACATCATGTTCACTCATGACTCACAACATTTCCACCGACTTTGGTCAAAATCGGTCAAATACTTTCCGATTTAACACTTTCAGGCACGAAGCAGCCATTCTGATTACCCTCAGTATCTCAGAACGTATTTACTGGAACTCAATATCAGTACCCAAGTGCGCTAGTATATGTTGACGACTACATACTGGAAAGTCTGCAAGGCAATCGATTCAGTAGTTATTGCTGCACAGGAGAACAAAAATTGAAAAAATAACATAGAGGGCGCTACTGTGGAGCCAGTGCTAGGATTTTTTTTTTTTTTTTTTGTGCCCAAAGAAGCCTGCAACCAAGACTTTATTTTTTAAATAACCGATCAGAGAAAGGAAAAGCAAATGATTAAAAAAAATAAATCCATACACCAGATTACAGGTGTCTTCTATTCATATAAAAGATCTGTAACACTTGGACTTGAACAGCCGTATAGGTTGAAGTTTGGGAGAAAACCACTCTGGGGAAGCGAGCTCCAAAGAGATGCAGTTGGGGGAATAAAAGAATTGTGGGAGGCAGAAGCTCTGCAATATGGCAATGTCACAGCCCAGTCATTCCTGAAAATTTCAAGTCTCTCTCTCGAGTGTCTTGGAAGGCCAGCCTTCTAGATTCCCCTCACCCCCCCCCCCGCCCCCCAAAAAATGATATTTACAATATCAATATGAACTCCACAGAAAGTGGAGCTTTTAATTATTTGCTTGATAGAATGATTTTAGGGAAATTAGTTAACCTTCTGCTAGTTTTTAAAAAATCTGATCTCTGTTATAAAAATAACAGAATTTCTCTTACTTTTATTACAGTTATAAGAAAACTGTTTGATTTCAGCTGGAACAAAATTAGCATTATGGTGGAAGAAGAAAAGATGCAGTACTATGTCGTGACAAGAGGGGAAGTTAGTGAGGAGGGAGATAAATGACCGGAGATACTTTTAGTCAAGGCATCAGGCAATACATAGACAAACCAAAAGGTTGATTGATTTATTGGCTGGTTAGTTTATTGTCTGGTAGATAGACAGATAAATAAATAGATACACACAGTGAGGTGAGTAAAGCTGTCACATTATTTCCATAACGTATTGTGCACTTAACTGCTGTACTCACAACTGTACCCACATTTGTACTCCAAACCTCTGCATAGTAGCACACCATTTCCCGTTACCAATATACGCATCTAGGTGTAAACATAACCACAGTCACAACCATCATCATCATCATCATCAAAATACTCCCCCTTTTTTTTCTCACCCATGGATGCATATCGCTGTCATATATTTATAACAATACTTGCGCCTGAGAGACATTTTGACCAATAACAATACTTCACTTTGTTTCTCTCTCTCTCTCTCTCTCTCTCTCTCTCTCTCTCTCTCTCTCTTTAATGATGTGTGAATGACTGTGTGGTCCATTATCTAGGTATGTTGTTGTTTCACCCACATTATCGTTCACTCTTTCCTTGTTTCTGGATATTATCTCATTCCATCTTTAGGTTCGAATGAGGGGTCAGGATGATGACAACAATAATGAAAATGACGATAATTATTTTATCGTCCCCTTTTGTCCTGTCGTATGAAAATTTCCATGTCAGTTATTTTCTACATTGCAGCGTGTTTCTTTACGATGTTATCCTTTTTTTTTTTTCTTCTTCTTTTTTCCGACTTGAAGGCATTAAAAGTACGACAGAACCTTTCTTGTAGTGATTCATATCCTTGAAAAGAGCTTCCTGTACTTGGGTCAGCCAACCTACTGCAGGAATCCTGTTAACTTTCTGACAGATGTGTGTTTCTGGGTGATGAAAGAAATCGTCCGTCGGAAGCCGGAGTATAATTAACAAAGTTCATCATAATGTGCCAAAAGTTAATAACAATGCTTTTGAATATTTATGATGCCCTAAACCTCTCTTAAGTCTAATCAAATAGTCTAACGTTAGCTGAAGTGCAATGCACAGCAGGGTACATCAGAGCCTAAAGTCACGGACACATTGGTGGTGGACAAGTGCAGACAGAGAGGGTGGGAGGCTTTGCATCACTGTAACCCATAAACAGTACTTGGCCATGCTGGCAGCGGGGGGGGGGGAGTTGGGGGGTTGGACAATAATGGGATCTTAAGCATGTCGACACGAGAAAAATTGACAATTAACTTCTCTTGCAACAAAGCATGTGGCTAGTTGCATAAGATGAATACTGTGCAGCTCATGGTCGATGTTTCATTCACACCCGTCTGGGATGCATTCCACACCCAACACAGTGACAAAGCATTTATTACACTGCCTTGGTAGAAAACTGAAAATAGCTCATATTCATATACCATATCAGGCCGCCCTAGCCCCCGATCACCAACGCCCACCTGCATCCAGTGTGACCTCAGCTAAGGTGGCTATGAACTGCACTGTATCCAATTTATGCTATTGCCCACACGCCTGAGGTCACTTGCCCACACAACATTTGGAGACAACAAAGAAACCACCACCACAGTATACAAACAATATATACGTTCAGTGATGAATTATGCAAGCCTTGCTTGGGCTTCTAACCTCACTAAAACACACTACAACACTCTACAGACCATACAGAACAAGGCCCTAGAAATAATTGCAGGCTGCACAGCTACTACAGCCACAGACCACCTACATCAAGAAACCAAAGTCCTCACAGACAAGGATCACCTAGACATGAGAGGCACCCAAATTCTCGCTGCAGCCTCCACAAACCAACAACATCCATTACACTACATGGCAACACACCTACACACACACACCAAGGAACATCAAAACAACACCCAGCACACGATATCATACACAGATACTGTCCTCTCTCCCCCCTCGCCCGTCTCAGACCAGCTTCCAGAAGCATATCCATACTCAAATCACTCGCCGCTCCATTCAGTCACTTAAAGACAACACACAGCTGCATGCATGGCCTCCTGATATCCACCCCTCCGAATTCTATCTCCCCCGTGAGGACAGGGTCCACCTGGCCAGGCTGAGATGTGGGGATCATCCAGCCTTCTTAAGTTACCAGAAGAGGCTGGACGACTCCGTCGCTAATGCATGTCCAAAATGCAACACAGCACCCCATACTATTAAGCACATTATGGAAGACTGTATTGCACACAATCACCTACGCCAACAACACAACATACACTACCTGAGAGCTCTGTGGGAAAGTCCGGTCTCGGCCATGGCCTTCCTTAGGGACTCGGGGCTGTTCGGCCAGATTGCCTAGGGAACAACAGCTACTACTACTACTGTCTACACGGTTTGAAATAGGAAAAGATAGTTTTCAGCTCTTCTCACATTGATCTTGCTAAGGGCCTGGACACATTTGCCCCCGAACATGTGATCGTCAAGAGGAAACGAGGCTCAGGGGTGGGTCCAACGTTCAGACACGAATACTGAAGCAGCTCTAACCCGATGCTTCGTTTCGTCTTGTCGATCACATGTTCGGGGGCAAGTGTGTCCTGGCCCTAAGGCTCGCGTTCTTGCCCGTCCCCAGCTGCTGCCAGTGTGGCCACGTTTATAGGTTACAGTGAATCAAAATCATCTCTCCTTACCCACCAACTTCTGGTGTGTCCACGGCCTAAGGGTTAACTTGTCTTTACGTCGTGACGCATTCACATGCCCTTCTGCCTCCCTGTGCCTGGAGTCTACACTAATAGCGATACTTGTATGGATGACGGTGTAAGTGAACTTCTTCAAAATTCAGATGAATCCCTACATAAGGTTTCAAACAGCCGTCTGCATGTATATTAGTTGACTGAAAAAGCAGACACTGAGAGTCTAACACAGTTTCTGCAAATGTTACGTTACCACGAAAAGTTTTACTTGGATTTTATACTGATGTAGTCTGCCATCCCTTCCGAATTAATGAGACAGGAACTTATGAACAACAGAAGCGGTGGCATCTTGGCAGCTTCATTTGTTCACAGAAATATAAGATTTCTTGAAATTACATTATATGTACTTTTGATACGTCTTTTTGCATGGATGAATTATACCTACATTATTGAAGGTGTTAAGTGGGGAGATACAACAGTGTTGGTTCTATGTAGATCGACTTCACTTCTAAGTTGGGCCGATGCTGTTGCAGCTCGTCTATAAACTTTTCCTATCGTATGTATAATTCTTTTCCCACTGTGGGGGTACTTCATGCATTTGAACTGTTAGCATCCTTGTCATAACAATGTTCACTTGTTTTCACCCATGTAATAACTACCCTTCTTTGTGAACCATACTTGCTCTCATCATTGATCTCCTAGTTACCTTTACTGAGAGTTATTTTCTGATTTCCTCAAACAAGCAATTGTATTCCCAAGTTATCCAGGACGAAAGGTAACCCAATGAACCAGGAATGTTCTCATTATTCATCAGTTATAAAGGCATGGCCCTTTCTATAAGTCACCATGCAGTCATCTTCCTTAGTAATCCTTACACGCGGTTACCTTCATTCAGGGCATATCCTTTAGTGAAATCATTAGTTATGGAGAGGGTGGTGTCATGGGTGGCAGTGTGGTCGTGGCAGGTGTCAAGGCGGTGCTGTGACGATAATTAACAGCAACGCCACGACACCATTACTCACACACCCGACCCTGCTTACACTCAACACCTTGTACTCAATGCCTCCTCTTGGTTTTCCAACCATACTGTGTCGGTATGTGAAATACTATTGTGCGTGTTGGCAAATGGCAACCATAAAGAGGGTTAATGTGAGGAACGTTTAGGGGTTTTTATTAGCAAGCTTAAGTTTAGTCTGTGGATGTGGAAAATATGAAGAATGAAAAAGATGAAAACACATGTGCGTATGGAAAATGAATGGGGAGGAGAATATTTTAGCTGCTCTATAATAAGGTCGGGAGATCTCGAGTACACAGAGAATGAAAAGTAACAGAAAAAATGCAAAGAGAGTACTGTATATTTTTCAGCAAATATCCTGTGCACGAGCGTGTTAATGATACGGGTGTGGGCTGGGGAGGGGGGTTTTGGGACAGATATATTTTGTTTGTTGTGTGTGTGTTTAGTCTAGACATGATTACACAGAAACCTTGGCGAAACAAAGCTGACGTCATCGCCAACATGGCGGCTCCTTTCCTCCAGCCGCAAAGAATTAAAGTTATCACGTCTTGTTCAGTGCAAATGATAAATTAAATTAAAAGATTCATATACCGTAAGTTTTTTTGTACATGGCAGCGTGCACTGGCCATGTTTACCCAGAACCGACAACTCGTCTATTGCGGAATGGGGAGATAACTGATTTTATCCTCCTCCTCCTCCTCCTTTTACTACTACTACTACTACTAGTGGTTATAATAATGGTGCTGGTGCTCTGGTGGTGGTGTTGCTGCTGCTACTACTACTACTACTACTACTACTACTACTACTCCAACAGCTACTACTAATACTGCTGCTACCACCTGAAACGGAAACTAGAAGGTAGGAAAAAGAAAGTACAAAAGTGGGATATTTACCTGTAGCATATCCAGCCTTATGGGCCCCGTATGAAACATCTCTCAGCACAAGGTCGTCTTTTAATGTTTGTTCTTGTTACAGCCAGGCGATTATGTTCAGCTGAGAGGCGACAACTCTTAATATGATAGTGTTATATTTATCAGTCTAACTACCGCCAGACAATTTATTCAGGTCATGATGAAGAGGATAATTCTTCTACTTCCCTTACACTGCTGTCGTATCTCCTATTTTTTTATCTTCTTCTACAACATTTCCTCCCTTCACTACTCCCCTTTTTTACGCTCCCATCATCATTCACATTGCCACCGCCCCACACTCTGTCACCTCCCCAAGTATCCACCTCTTCTTTCCCCTACCATCTCCCGCCATCCCTCACCACCATCTTTTCTTTCCCCTTAACTTCCTGTATTCCTCACCGCCACATCACCTTCCTCCTAATCTCCTCGTATCCCTCACCACAACCACATCATCTTCTCCCTATCCTCCCCTCATCCATCACCACATCAACTTCCTCATAAACTCCCCACATCATAGACCACCACAACATTTCCTCCCTACCCTCACCACATCCCTCGTCACCGCGTCATCTTCCCCCTGCCCCCCACATCCCTCATCACCGCGTCATCTTCCCCGTACCCCCCACATCCCTCACGACTACTTCATATTCCCCAGTCTCTCCCCACATCTCTCACCACAATCTCTCTTTCCCCCAGCCCTCTCCTCCCATTCCTTTATCTTCCCTCTGTAAGCCATACATGTGTGCGCAGATTATCATCATCATCATCATCATCATCATCCCTTTACTGCAAATGAGGTGGTCAGGATACGGAAACCGGAAATCTGACTTTGATATATATATATATATATATATATATATATATATATATATATATATATCTCTCTATCTATATATATATATATATATATTAAAAAAAAAAAAAAAATATTAAAGTACAGTACAGCTGAGTACTTTATTTGGTAAATTGTTCTTTAAGTTTTGTCATCGTCAATTCTTACAGATTATGAGAAACACGAATTTCGTAGCACGTGTTTCTTAACGAATTATAATTCCTTGTTACACTTTGAGGTTCTCTTTCATATTCATAATCACGATATTGATAGTCTGGCCCAGTAGCTTACTGAAGGATAAAAAGAGGCGTAACATGCAAAATAAATCGGTGAGGAAGAGGCTTTACGAAGGCTACAATGAGTTCTAATATATGATTCTGTTGTTGTAATGAAAGTGTCATTGGATAATGCGTAATACCTCATACTTTGCGATTTATTCTGCACAGCACACCTGCGTATCATCATGTATATCAATTTTGAAAACTATATTGATACTGAAACGCTGTAAATAACATTCTTAGGAATATGAGGGCGTAATATGCAACACAAATCGCAGAGAAAAAGGTGGGATAAAACTACGTCACACAGAACACGGCTCAAGAACTAAAGTTCATGGCCAAAACTTCTTTTATAGTTAATGTACACCCCCGAAACATTGCTTTTTTTCTTATAGCATACGAAGACAATATTTCCAGCACATATTGGATGCAAAACCCATTGTTCAGGTCATATTTATAAAGTACTCTAAACTACTGTATGTGCACGATAAGTGGTGATAACAGTGAACTATTATCACATCACTTTGTTCATCGTATTTTGTTATTATAATACTCACTATAATTTGGCTCATTAGTGTTTGGTAGCGGTATGAATGAAGACAAGCATATACAAGCAGTCTTATACTTAAGTTAGTAGAGATTATAAATACAGTCACAGATCTCCTGAGCACAGCATCATCAAGAAGGCGAGATAACAAAAAGATCAAAGCGAGAGGGATGGTGTGTGACGCTCGGCCATACGGAACTCGTAACCATTCCAGACTGACCTCATACCACTCTGCTCTTGTACGATTAAGAAACACCATAATACATCCTTCTTTGACATTAGCGTGTGATCGAGTATTTTTTTTTTTTTTTATGTAGCTACGTATCTATGTTTGTGTATGCATGTATGTATGTACTCTATGTATATATGTCATGAATGTTGACCTCACTGGGAAAACAATTGGCAGTTTACAATATAATGTGTTCGGGGACAGGAGAAAGGGATTATTACGCTTTGGTGCAGATCGATCACAGTTAAGAGCACTGCGTTACTACATGATATCCTGATCCGATTTCAATCAAACCTGATGCACACACAGGGAGAAGGGATTCGATTTCGACGGAGATTGATCAAAAGTCAAGGTCACGGGTCACTATCGAACGTCAGGCGTTGCGTCGCTGTTCTCTGAACCTTCCATTTCTAATGTGCATATTATTATCTTTAATATCCTTTTCTATGTTGCTTCTGTCTTTTAAGTGTAATGTATCCAGGCATTTGGAAAAAAAAAATCTTGATCTAAGAGTTTTATGCAGCTTCTTTAGAATCTGCATTTTTCTATGTGTAGTCAAAGCTGAACCACATCTTCTAAACCACATACGAGTACTTATCACCTCCCTTACTATATAAGCTCATTCATTTCTCTATCTCATATTTCCCCTCTCCTCCTTTCCTGTCTCTTATCTCCTGCTCCGCTTCGCATCTCTTATCTTTATTGTCTGGTGTCTTCTCTCTCGCTTCCCTCTCTCACATGCAGCATCCATCTTGTTATACACATTACCTGGATAAGTATTACAGCGGGTCTTACACAATTTGCTGGGCGGGACATTACAAAAGTCATCATCTAGTAGAAAATAGACACCATCATATCTCGAATGCATTTCATACTGTCACATCAAACAGTATCATACATCACCCACTGTCGTATCACACAGTATCATACCTCACACACTGTCACATCACACAGTGCCATACCTTACATACCATTATATCAAACAGCACCATAGGCTTACCTCACACAATGTCGCATCAAACAATACCATACCTCACACACTGTCACATCACAAGGTACCATACCTCACACATTGTCATATCACACAGTGTTATACCTCACACAATGTCGCATCAAACGCATCAAACAGTACCATACCTCACACACTTTCACATTACACAGCAACATACCTTACACACTGTCGCATCAAACAGTACTATGTCTCACTCATTGTCACATCCATCAGTATCATACCTCACACACTCTTACACCACACAGTATCATACCTCACACGGTCATATCACTCATTAACATACCTCACAGTCATATCACTCATTAACATACCTCACACACTGTCACAACACACAGTACCATACCTCACACACACAATCACATCGGACAGTATCATACCAAACACTCTGTCACATCACACAGTACCATACCTCACACACAGTCACATCACACACAGCCATACCACACACAGTCACATCACACAGTGTCATATCTCACACACAGTCACATCACACAGAGTCATACATCACACAATAACATCACGCAATACCATATTTCACACACTGTCACATAACACAGTATCATACCTTAATTAATCACATAACATATCATACCTCGCCCACACTGCCACGCCACATCAAACACTACCATACTTCACACACTCTCTATCATCACACAGTACCATAACACACCCACTCCCACATCACGCTGTAACGTATCTCACACGCACAGTCACATCACGTTGTATCATACAACGTCATGTCGCACGTCATGTACACTGCACACTGTTACTGTACATCTCATTAAAAAAAAAAATATATATGGCTTAGCGAGCAGCAGCCCGGACGTGGGAGATGGCACCCCGCCAGGCTCGACACAGGTCCTCCCCGCGGGACTGAGGGCAGGTCGGGAAGGCCGAAGTCACAGTTGCTTATCCTCGCCCTCGGTGCACAGTGCCACCACGGGTAGGTTTCACTCCAGTTAAGATTTGCGTTAGGTGGAATCACGGATGACACGTGTCCCTCATGCAGAATAGGCCTACACAACATAACCCACGTTATGGAGCACTGCACAACACATGCCACACTAAGGAAGACACAACATCAACAGCGTAGAAAACTTATGTAACGATCCCATAGTGGCAGTTGCTTACCTGTGGTCTGCTGGGCCAGGCAGACTGGGGTTGAGCAACAACAGCATCTCATACTGCCGCACTACAGTAAGTTTTGTCACACTGTCACATCATACACACCCATACCTCACAAAGCGAGCTTCATACTTCCACACCTTACTGTACATTGTCGTCCTTAGCACTGCCATATCACATACTGCCAGACAGCAGAGTTTCATAACACACTACCACATCTTACACTGCTATTCCTCATGTGGACATCATAGCCACACACTCCCATTACTGTGTCGTAATTACGGGCGAGCGAGCAATGTTTACTCTCAGTTAGTTTGGAAATGAGCGGCCCGGCCCGACATGGTCTGGCCCGACTCGACAGTCAAGCTATGCAGAAGTTAACAGTATTACTCCTATATGATGTAGAGCTGCGGTTCTTTCTGCATGTGATACATTCTCTCAGTAAGTTTTGTTACCAACTAAAAACTCACCCATAAAGGCGTAGGAACCCCTTGGAATCTCGAGTTTTCCAAGGGAATGATCGGCTTTAATCGATGAAAGCCTGAATTACGAAATCAAAAATTAAAAGATTTTCCGTTGTAACACTGTGCTTTTTGGCATCAGCTCTCGCAGTTAAATATTGGAGATTCCACCTATAATTTTATGTCAGAGGGAAATTGTGATAAAACGGCGCTCGCTTGCTCGTCACGCTCTCACAAGGCGCATTTTGCTGGTTATTTCACACTACATACAGTTACACCTCATTAACATCTCAGTTACGCTTCTTACTGCTCTACGTCACACAGCCACACCTTAACCCCCCCCCCTCTCTCTCTCTCTCTCTCTCTCTCTCTCTCTCTCTCTCACGTCAATGTTAGCTTTTTCGTGACTTGAGTGTAAACATCTAGTGTTGTGACTTATATACACTGCGCCTTTCTTTGTAATAACGAATGGAAACGTAACAGGAGTGACGATGAGAGACTAGCTTGAGTGTATGTGTGTGTGTGTGTGTGTGTGTGTGTGTGTGAGAGAGAGAGAGAGAGAGAGAGAGAGACATACAGACTGACTGACAAGTAATATGTGCATGTATGTGTGTTTGTGTGCGTGCGTGCATGCATGTTTTCATATATATATATATATATATATATATATATATATATTATCAGCACTACATTGAGTGAGTGGATGGTGATGCCCCTACCACAATATATATATATATATATATATATATATATATATATATATATATATATATATATATATATATATATTGTGGTAAGTGGAGGCGCTCACCATCCACTGACTCAATGTTGTGCTGCTCTTGGGTGTCTGCCCTGCCCTCTCCTCCATTCTTCTTTCCTTCCATCTTCTTCAGTCTTTCTTTCCTTCATTCTTTCCTCGTCTTTCTGCCTACGGGTGACTTTACACTCCCTCTTCTGTCTTTCATTCTTTCCTCTTCCTTCTGCCCGTGGGTGACTCTACACTGAGAGACAAGCCAAATGGTTTCCTGTACACCAGGAAACCATTTACTATGCTGGGTGGTAACCATATAACCAAATTATGGAGCCTGGTGGTTTAGTGGGTAATTATTGTGCTCCAATCGGATTAAGCCGGTGAAGGTTTATATCCAAGGGGTGATTGGGCTTTATTGCTCACGTAATGCCCCTCAGGGATGAGTGAGGTTGGTCACTTCATCTTAAATGTCAGGACCAACTGCCTAGCCCCAGGCTTCTACGTTCCTCATGGGGCAACGTAGGATTGGATGATGGATGGATGGATATATATATATATATGGGTGTAGCAGAGAGGAAAAGTTTGAATGTAATGGAGATGAGGTGTCTGAGGAGTATGTGTGGAGTGACGCGTATGGATCGGGTGCGAAATGATGAAGTGCGAAGGAGAACTGGAGTTGTTCAGGAGATGGCTGGTAGAGTTGAGCAGAGGGTGTTGCGATGGTTTGGGCATATGGAGAGAATGGATAATGAGCGATTGGTGAAAAAGATAACTAGATCTGATGTGAGAGGTGTAAGGCTGAGAGGAAGACCACGAATAGGATGGATGGATAGTGTGAAGAGAGCGCTGGATGCGAGAGGGATGTCTGTCGAGCAAGGAAGAGTGGCTGTGCGTGACAGAAATAAATGGAGAGAAATTGTGAATAAATAAGTGATGACACAGCCCTGAGGGGATATTCTCCCGCATTTGGTCTGATCAGCTAGTCAGGTCAGGTGCGGGTAAGGGGATGGGTATGTTATGATGTGGCAGGGGTAAACCAGCTCTGCTGTCGGGGCCCTGCTGCGGATGTCACTGATTGCATTGCGCCAGTTGACCCTTGTGCGGATTGTGGTGCGGTGAGGATCTGTCCGTTCTCCCCTTTGGGGCTAAGATGTGAATGAATGTGTTTAAATGGATGAGTAAATGGAGAGTGTGTCGTCCTGTCTCGGCTACCTCCCTTTCCTTGGGGGAAGCAGCCTAGGTATATATATATATATATATATATATATATATATATATATATATATATATATATATATATATCCGATACCACTACCGCCACCACCATTACCATAATGAAGCCACCGTTATATTCCCCGTCGTTTGCTTATCCACACCAGCACAATCAACACTGCCGGATAATCGAACTTAGATACTGGGAGTCCGGCTGCAGTAAAGGCATGCTGTGTGTACGCTCATCTGCATCCCGGAACGTGGTATATGTAGCCATTCAGTATATAAAAAATTATACATACCGTCATCGAATATATAAAAGTGATTTTTTAAGGCCACTGAGTATATAAAACGTGGTTTGTACGGCCACTGAAAATAATATCATTGCTTCCCGTACAGTCCATTTACATTTCCGTTTTTGAAAAGTGCTGCAGCTGAAAACAAGAAACATACATAAAAAAATGAAATTTAGGGTGTAGTTGGATTATCGGTAGTTTTCTCCCATTTAAATGTAACTGTTTCCTTTTCTCTGTTACTGTTGGTTGAAGTTGGGTTTTTCACCTCCGTATGTCTGTTTGAACTGTTGTATATGGGTCTGAGTAATTGTTTCTCCTCAATGTTTTTGTGTCCATGTTCTGTATATTTGTCTGATTATCTATTGCCTCTTTATTTGTGCCTTTTTGTCTGTGTGCTGTCTTTTTGCCTGTCTGTCTGTCTGTTTAAATGCTATTTGCATATTTGTTCTTCATTTATCTCTTTTCCATTTCTATTCTTTTATCTGTAAATTACTTTATCTGTTGTCTGTATGTACGGTATATGTTTCTGTCTGTTTATGTTGTCTGTGTCGGTGTATTTGTTCTCTGCTTGTCTGTCTTGTTGTCTATGTATTGTCCCTTTTTCTACGTTGTCTATCTGTCTGCCTGTTTTTAATGTATGTTGGCTCTTTAAATGTTTTCTATCTTTTCAACATATCAGCTCTCTCTCTCTCTCTCTCTCTCTCTCTCTCTCTCTCTCTCTCTCTCTCTCTCTCTCTCTCTCTCTCTCTCTCTCTCTCTCTTTCAATCTGTGATTCCACATGCCCCTTCAGTTCTCCGCCATTTATGACCTTTCAGCTTCCTCCCAACACCCTTCTCATTCTAATCTCTCTTCCACTTTTTTTATCTCTCTCTTCTGCCCGTCACGTCCCTCCTCTACTCTCTTTACATCTCTCTTCTTATCTCTCCCCCTCTGTCTTCTGTCTTTACCTCTTTCTTCTCATCTAGCTCCCCTGCTTCACCCCTTACCTTCAGCTTTCCTTACAAGATTGAAATTGATCTTGCAGCCCATTCATTCTCAAATGCCTTTCATAAACTGAATAACACAGTCTGAAATGTAACAAATAAACAAGTCACATTCGTCCAGTCAAAAGAAATTCCCAACCATATTACAGTTCTCATCCGCGCGTTGCAAGTGGATGGCGAAAAATATAAAGAACATTCCAATAGCAACTTCTTATACTTGTAATCAACATGAGGTTGCTTTACGCCCTTCGGTCCGGTAACCTAGCTGCTGAAGAGGGCGTCTTCATGTTGTGACATCTATATAATTGTGTGGCTCCGTTGCCCAGTTATACAGAACCGTCCCTCAACTCCTTCCACTCTGCCCCCAAAGAGAAAGATGGGATTGCGAAAGAAAGCCAGTATCAATCTTCACTCCACCGGGTTCCACGTTTCAGTGAGTCTGAGGCCAAAAAGTCAACTGTGTGGACGTTTTATTCAGCTTTGGACAGACTTTTTCGAACTCGATGGATTAGATGTAGCCATCATTACCCGAGTCACTGCTAAGGCATCATTCCGGAGATGAATATTATTACAGTATATGGAAGTAGGAAGAATGGAGATACAAAACACGTCCTCTCAATTAAAGGGTTAAGTGGTTTTGTTTGTGGCAGAATCATTACTGGATATCCAGCGTAGAGAAACAATATGAATGTTCCTAACCTTATTTTTGCTCTGTGTATTTGATTATGAAATGAATACGATCAAGAAGCCAGGGAATATATTTTTACGTTGCTGCCACCAAGTGTGTACTACAAAATAGTTATCAGTGGGGGAATATTAGTGGGGAAGTAGAATCCTACTTTGCGATAGGATGGTGTGTTGAGAAGTACGAATAAATATATATATATATATATATATATATATATATATATATATATATATATATATATATATATATATATATATATATATAATGAGTTTGCCAGTAATGTTGGAATGTAGAAATGCATGTAAAGCTTAAGGTTTTCCATTTTCTGTGTCATTCGTCATCATTATCATTATCATCACCATCATAATTTTTATCAGAAACAGTCGCAACAACTGTAGTTCTATTTTTACTATTGTGAAACGAGAAAAAGGAAAACAGTCTTGGAGTCGCCACTACCATCGTCACCATCATCCTCTTCATCATCATAAAGAGCCTAAGCCCACTGTTTTAAATGATGAGAGAAAAAAGAAAATTGAAAACAAAGAGTACAATCATCAAAGTGCCAAGCAAAAATTTCGTCACACACACACACACACACACACACACACACACACACACACACACACACACACACACACAAACACACACACACACACTTCCTTATGGCCGTCTATCATGAACTCGTTAAACCAGTGGGCGAGTTTTATCTTTATGGAAAACTTTACTCCAAAATAAGTTCAAAATAGATTACTAAAAATATTATAGGAAAAAAGAGAGAGAAGATAAGGAAGAATGAACTTTTTTTTTAATGCAAGAAAAAGAGAAGGAACCAAAGGCCATGGGGCACGCAAGCCGTTCCTTCCCAAAGAAAAAAACAAACAAAAATAATACAAAAGAGAGCCAAATTCAAGATCCGTTCATTTCGAGATGCCTGGACACACTGCTTTTGAAAGACTGGAGATCCTGTAGGAAGTAGGAAATACAAAGAGAGGGAAACAGTTCCCGAGTTAACCTGTGCATAAAAACGAAGGACTGGGAAGTAACGATTAACTCTTGCATTGGGAGTTGGACCAAAAAAGGGATGAGAGTTTTGTTGCTAGACGGGTGCAACGCGCCCGTCGACCAGTGGTGGAGGAATGCAAGCAGACAATTCAGAGAAGCAGCGACCATTGGAGTAGCGATAGACCGAAGATAAAGAGTGCAACAGTGCGACGAAGAGACAGAGGGTTGAAGGGAATCAGTAAGAGAAGGAGAGCTGACGAGACGAAAAAGCCTATGACTCCACCCTATTGAGGAAGAAGCTTGTATGTGCAGAGCCTCCCCACACATGAGGGTTTATTACTCTACACAGGGGCGAATAAAACCCGTGTATAAAGTCAACATCTGTGCAGGGAGTAAAGAAGGTACAGGAGTCGGCTTAGCACACCTAATCTTTTGGAAACTAGATTTTACCGAGATACAAATTATGATCTTTCCAAGATAAGTCCCGAGTGAATGAAATCCCAAGTATGTTCAAGGTTGATGCAGGGTTGAGCTGGATATTATTAAACATTAATGGGTACTCCTGTGGAAGATTGTGTCAGGTTGTTGATAGGTGTAAAAACTGATTGTAAGTTATGAGATGTGGTCCTTCTGCAGAATCAGAATAAAATCTAGTTTGATAGCCAGAGGAAAGTAACAGAGAGAGAGGAGAGAGAGAGAGAGAGAGAGAGAGAAAGGGAAGGTCGAGGTTGTTAGAGGATGTTTGTAATTCCGTCAACTAGAATTGCCCTTCTTAAAGTAAACGTGTCCGAAAGTATCCAGAATTTAAAGGAAAATCGGCATCATATCAAAGGGCGTTACAAAAAAAAAAGAAAAAAAAGGAAAAGACATATCCACAATAGCACAGAAATCTTAGAGGGCACAAAAACATTCTTATTTATATTTTCTCTACGGGTAGATGATTTACTTTAGGACAGAAAAGTATTGAAGGGTTTGACCTGGGCTCGTAAAAAATGCGAACTCAGGTTTTTCCAGTTGTTAGGGTTGAATATTGCATTAACCTGTGCTTTTTACCACCGGCTCTCCTAATCCCTGTTTGTTTAACATAAATGGCTGGGTAACAGGTCCGTCTGTGCTTTGCTGCAGTTTCTCATCAGTCTGTGTTTACAACCTGTCATAGAGAAGTACAGATTTTTGTAAAGGATCCTGACCAAGCTCCAAAAGGACACGATAAAGAAGCCCCCATAACAGATATGGCAATGACAATATATTATCTTATTTGTCGTGTTTATTTTGTGACGACAGTATTCACTCTAACTCCTGATATGTTTGAAAGCTGCATATTATGGGTAATGGCAAATGTACATAAAATATATCGTATACAGAAGTAATGCTCCTAGGAATTTATGAATACCAACCCTGGGGTTCAAGCTATGTACCGGTATGGATGTTGTCAGACCTGTGGCGCTTCCTGCGTACTCCAGTGCTGTGGTTAACTCTGGCAATCTGGTGACGTATTATATTGGTTTAAGTGTCACTTCTTTCAGACAATTTATTGTAGTTAGGAAGAACCTCTTTGGTAAATAAAGGGTTTGATGAAGGCTGTCTCTAGCTCATCGAGCTATGAATCTTTCTTAAGCTTTAAAAAGCCGTCTGTTAGCAGTAAAAAATAATAGAAATTATGTCTTTGAGATAAAAAGATGGGCCCCTTTAACTTAATGATATATATATATATATATATATATATATATATATATATATATATATATATATATATATATATATATATATATATATATATATATATATATATTTTACTTTCTTGAGAAGATTTAATTATTCTTTCGGCGGACATTTGGAAAGAAAGAAAGCTTTCTACAAAAGACATCCCCGGGAATACAGTTGGTCATGTCACAAACACTTTAGGTACATGAGGATTTTTATTATATTCTTGCTGCCTCCAAACGAATACACTGGAAGATTGGTGGAAACCTGTCGTAACGATGGCGTCTCATGAATTTCATTTTTTGTTGTTCGTAGCAAAAGTGAAATTTATCAACAGTATGGAAATGGAAAATGGAAAATTAAAAGCCACACTTATGACTTCGTGTTTGGCCCTATTTTTTACAATCCGTAATGATGGTGGCGACAGGGTAAAGACCATTCTTCATTGGCCGTTTAAGAACGATGATATAATTATGCGTTGTACAGTAATGTGATATAAAACCGATAAATGACTGCTAACATTGCCTATATACCTGAGGTTTTTCCTCGTCGTGCTACTACTATATTCATATCAAGTCAATAGCTTTCTTAGAATGCACGTGTCTGACAATGTTCACTCCTACTTTAGATTCCTAAGATAAAAACGCTCCATGTTATACAGTATTTTCCCTCACCTTTGCACCAGTAGTCACCTTTCTCGGTCTCCAGTGTTCTCACACAATATTATTAAAGTTTAGGGCTATTTTCTTGTCTTGAAGGAGGCAAGAGACCCTCACGCCCATATAATCACTAAAAAAATATCTCATCACGAAGCTCCTCAAGTTTCGTTCGTGGCAGGATAAGTAAGGTTGAAAATGATTGAGTAGAACTAATTAAGAATATAATGGGCTGTCACACGCAGCACGCCATCGGGAGGGTCATTTTACATCCTTCAGAGCTCGGGGACGGATCTTGTATTCAATTTTTGTTTTCTCCTGATGTTTTTGTTCATTAAGCACTATGCTAGTAGAGGTTCGTCTTAAGCTGAATAAATCTGAGTGGAGATTAACTTGAATGATATAGGAAAAGTTGTTACTACATTAAAGGAGATGAGGGTCCCCCCCCCTCTCTCTCACACACACACACACACACACACACACACACACACACGCAATCTGTTTTGCACTATGTACCTCATACACCCTACCTTCCTCACTCAAACATCTACTTTACACAGTTCCACAGCCATCTCCTACATTTTACCTCACACTCTCAAACTTTGTCTCACACACTTTATCTGCGTACTTCCCCCACTCCACCTTCCACTCCCACACTCTACCTTACACACACCATACCTAAATACACACCATCTTCACATCCTCCTCTGGTTCAGAATAACCCATCACACACCATGCCTCGTTTCCCTACATCTAAATCGCACAACCAAAGTCGCACCCTGCTTCACATACC